>NC_069504.1:440538142-440590642 GCF_027579735.1 Bombina bombina
GATGAAGACTTCGGAATGGCTGGGTGAAGACGACTCAAGGTAGGGAGATCTTCAGGGGGGTAGTGTTAGGTTTATTTAAGGGGGGTTTGGGTGGGTTAGAGTAGGGATATGTGGGTGGTGGGTTTTAATGTTGGGGGGGTTGTATTTTTTTTACAGGCAAAAGAGCTGATTACTTTGGGGCATGCCCCACAAAAAGCCCTTTTAAGGGCTGGTAAAAGAGCTGATTACTTTTGTATTTTAGAATAGGGTAGGGAATTTTTTATTTTGGGGGGCTTTTTTATTTTATTAGGGGGCTTAGATTAGGTGTAATTAGTTTAAACTGCTTGTAATTCTTTTTTATTTTTTGTAATTCAGTGTTTGTTTTTTTGTATTATAGAATAGTTTATTTAATTGTAGGTAATTTATTTAATTAATTTAATGATAGTGTAGTGTTAGGTTTAATTGTAACTTAGGTTAGGATTTATTTTACATGTAATTTTGTATTTATTTTAACTAGATAGCTATTAAATAGTTATTAACTATTTAATAGCTTTTGTACCTAGTTAAAATAAATACAAAGTGGCCTGTAAAATAAATATAAATCCTAAAATAGCTACAATGTAATTATTAATTATATTGTAGCTATATTAGGGTTTATTTTATAGGTAAGTACTTATTTTTAAATAGGAATAATTTAGTTAATTTTAGGAATATTATTTCGTTTAATATTAATTATATTTATGTTAGGAGGGTGTTAGGGTTAGAATTATGTTTAGGGGTTAATAACTTTAGAGTTATGTTTAGGGGTGCGGGCAGGAGATTAGGGGTTAATAATTGTAGGTAGATGTTAGGCGATGTTAGGGAGGGCAGATTAGGGGTTAATTAAATTTATTATAGTGTTTGCGAGGCGGGAGTGCGGCGGTTTAGGGGTTAATACATTTATTATAGTGGCGGCGAGGTCCGGTCGGCAGATTAGGGGTTAATAAGTGTAGTTAGGTAGCGGCGACATTGGGGGGGCAGATTAGGGGTTAATAAATATAATATAGGGGTCGGCGATGTTAGGGGCAGCAGATTAGGGGTTCATAAGTATAATGTAGGTGGCGGCGATGTCCGGTCGGCAGATTAGGGGTTAAAAAATTCTATTAGAGTGGCAGCGATGTGAGGGGGCCTCGGTTTAGGGGTACATAGGTAGTTTATGGGTGTTAGTGTACTTTAGAGCACAGTAGTTAGGAGCTTTATATTCCGGCGTTAGCCCATAAAGCTCTTAACTACTGACTTTTTTATGTGGCTGGAGTCTTGTCGGTAGAGGCTCTACCGCTCACTTCTCCCAAGACTCCAAATACCAGCGTTAGGCAGATCCCACAGAAAAGATAGGATACGCAATTGGCGTAAGGGGATCTGCGGTAGCCTGGAATTGCGGTAGGGAAGTGAGCATTAGACCCTTTCCTGCCTGACTCTAAATACCAGCGGGCGGCCAAAAGCAGCGTTAGGACCCCTTAACGCTGCTTTTGACGGCTAATGCAGAACTCTAAATCTAGGCGTTTATATTTAAAGGGGTAGAATGATGTATTGGATAACAGAGATAATACATAAAATTATTAAAAACCTCTATTCTAACAATTAAAATAAATATTTATTAATCAAAACTTTATTATAAAAACAAATGTAGATCATAATCTCTATTTAATCCTATAGGATGTAGTGTTTTAAGATTTTTTATCCACCAGACCTCTCTCCTTTTCAATAGCAATTCCCAGTCCCCTCCCCTTCTTGGTTTAGGTATATGGTTTATAATCTGAAACCTAAGTTGACTCACTGAGTGCCCAGCTTCAATGAAATGGGCCGAAACTGGAAGATATTTATCCCCACATCTAATAGAGGATTTATGTGCACTAATTCTATCTTTAATGGGGCGTATTTTTTCCCCTACATAGCCACGCTCACATGAGCATTTCAGTAGGTAAACTACATGATCAGTATTGCATTTAAAAAAGCTCTCTCTTTTTCTTGTCATTTACCTGTGCTATAAATTTACCTTTGATCATGGAGTTGCATTGCTCACAATGGAGGCAAGGTTAAAAGCCCTTCTTAGGGGTAGTTAGATAATTAATCTGTTGTTCTTTCCTAGTGCCCAAATCAGCTTTGACAAGTGTATTTCTTAGGTTTTTTTACCCTCTTATATGCATGAATGGGTGGGTTTTGGAATTCACTAGTGTGTGGATTATATTTGTTTAACAAGTACCAGTGTTTTTTAATAATGCCAGCGATTTTCTCACTAAACATACTATATTCTGTGGAAAATACAACCTGATCTTTTTTGTTGCACTTTGTTACTGGATTACTTTCTCCCCTCTCGGTTAGCACCTCCTGTTTACAGGTGGATATTAGGGACCGTGGATATCCTCTTTGTTTACATTTTTCTGCCATTTGCTCTAATCTTATTGCTTGTAAGTTTTTATCTTTCACATTCCTTAACCCCTTAATGACCAGAGCACTTTTCCATTTTCTGTCCGTTTGGGACCAAGGCTATTTTTACATTTTTGCGGTGTTTGTGTTTAGCTGTAATTTTCATCTTACTCATTTACTGTACCCACACATATTATATACCGTTTTTCTCGCCATTAAATGGACTTTCTAAAGATACCATTATTTTCATCATATCTTATAATTTACTATAAAAAAAATTATAAAATATGAGGAAAAAATTGAAAAAAACACACTTTTTCTAACTATGACCCTCAAAATCTGTTACACATCTACAACCACCAAAAAACACCCATTCTAAATAGTTTCTAAATTTTGTCCCAATGTTTACATGTTCTTTGCTTTTTTTGTAAGTTATAGGGCCATAAATACAAGTAGCACTTTGCTATTTCCAAACCATTATTTTTCAAAATTAGCGCTAGTTACATTAGAACACTAATATCTTTCAGGAATCTCTGAATATCCATTGACATGTATATATTTTATTTTAGTAGACATCCCAAAGTATTCATCTAGGCCCATTTTAGTATATTTCATGCCACCATTTCACCGCCAAATGCGATTAAATACAAAAAATCGTTCACTTTTTTACTAATTTTTTCACAAACAGTGAGAAAGGTTTCTCACTGAAATTATTTACAAACAGCTTGTGCAATTATGGCTTAAATGGTTGTAAATTCTTCTCTGGGATCCCCTTTGTTCAGAAATAGCAGACATATATGGCTTTGGCGTTGCTTTTTAGTAATTAGAAGGCTGCTAAATGCCCCTGCGCACTACACGTGTATTATGCCCAGCAGTGAAGGGGTTAATTATGGAGCATGTAGGGAGCTTTTAGGGATAATTTTAGCTTTAGTGTAGTGTAGTAGACAACCCCAAGTATTGATCTAGGCCAATTTTGGTATATTTCATGCCACCATTTCACCGTCAAATGCGATCAAATTAAAAAAAACGTTAAATTTTTCACAATTTTAGGTTTCTCACTGAAATCATTTACAAACAGCTTGTGCAATTATGGCACAAATGGTTGTAAATGCTTCTCTGGGATCCCCTTTGTTCAGAAATAGCAGACATATATTGCTTTGGCGTTGCTTTTTGGTAATTAGAAGGCCGCCAAATGCCGCTGCATTTCACACGTGTATTATGGCTAGCAGTGAAGGGGTTAATTATGTAGCTTGTAGGGAGCTTGCAGGGTTAATTTTAGCTTTAGCGTAGAGCTCAGCCTCCCACCTGAAACATGAGACCCCCTGATCCCTCCCAAACAGCTCTCTTCCCTCCCCCACCCCACAATTGTCCCCGCCATCTTAAGTACTGGCAGAAACTCTGCCAGTACTAAAATAAAAGCTATATTTGGGCTTTTTTTGTGTTTTTTTTAGCATATTTACATATGCTGCTGTGTAGGATCCCCCCTTAGCCCCCAGCCTCACTGATCCCCCACCAAAGAGCTCTCTAACCCTCCCCCTCTGCCTTAATGGGCGCCATCTTGGGTACTGGCAGCTGTCTGTCAGTACCCAGTTTAGTGAAAAAATGTGCCTTTTTTTTAAAAAAAAAGCCCTTTTCTGTAGTGTAGCTTCCCCCCCCCAAGATCAACCCCCCACCCCTTCCAGATCTCTTAGCTGTTTATTTACAGCTTTCAAAATGTTTTATTTTTTTACTTTTGAAAGTTTATTTTTCTGTAGTGTAGCGGTTCCCTCCCGCTCCCGCCCCGTGCACGTGCCCGCCGCCCCCTTGTGCACGCACGCGCTCCCGTGCGCGCTCCCGCCCCTCCCGTCCCCGATCCCACCCCCCTCCACTCCACTCGGCACATCGATGGCCGCCCACCCGCCTCCCAGGCTTGCTCCCACCCACCAACGATACCGTCCACCGATGTCCGGTGCAGAGAGGGCCACAGAGTGGCTCTCTCTGCATTGGATGGCCAAGGGGGGTTATTGCAGGATGCCTCGATATCGAGGCATCACTGCAATAACCGGAAAGCAGCTGGAAGCGAGCAGGATCGCTTCCAGCTGCTTTCCAGACCAAGGACGTACGCCACACGTCCTCGGTCATTAACTGTATTTTTTTTGAGGACGTGTGGCGTACATCCTTGGTCGTTAAGGGGTTAAGGTCCTTACAAATTGGCTTTTTGGAATAGACCTAAAAACATGTTTGGGATGAAAGCTATCATAATGTAGTAATGTGTTACGGTCAGTGGGTTTATTGTATAAATCAGTGTTACTCTTTGGTAATAATATGGTTTCAATTGCTCTATTGACAACTCCTTGTATTTCATTTTGAATTTCTGGTAGTGGGTCACCATCAAATATTTGGTAAACCCCACCATCAGAGAGTTAGGCCAAAATTTCCTTTGTATAGTACTCCCTATCAAGGATGACAACAGCGCCGCCCTTGTCCGCATTTTTAATTATAATTGCTTTATTGTCAGATAAATCCTTTAATGCCTGTTTTTCAGCAAGTGCAATATTATGCTGTGGTTTATTTGCTTTCTTTGCAAACAAGGCTTTTATATCATTTTTTACAAATTTTATGTAGGTTTCTACACCTGAATTTTGTGTGCTAGGAACAAAATGAGATTTATTTCTTAAACCTAAAGGTTTTAAATCAAATGTAGCATTTGCATCATCCATATCAATCTCACCAACATTACAGATATTATCAAATTGAGTCCCAAAAAAGGCCTTGAGTCTTAATGTCCTGAAAATACGATATAAGTCCATGCCTTCTGGATCAAGATAGAAGATGCCGCCTGGATGAAGATTGAAGATGCCGTCTGGATGAAGACTTCTCGCCGCTTGGATCAGGACTTCACTGCCATTATGAAGATTGAAGAGGCCGCCTGGATGAAGACTTCTCGCTGCCTGGATCAGGACTTTAACTCCGGGATGAAGATCGTTCAAGCGGGACTTCAAAAACTGTAAGTGGATTGTCAGGGGGTTAGTGTTAGGCTTTTTTAAGGGTTTTTTGGGTGGGGTTTTTTTAGTTTAGGGTCTCGGCAGTAAAAGAGCTAAATGTCCTTTTAAGGGCAATGCCCATGCAAATGCCCTTTTCAGGGCAATGGGTTGATTAGGTTTTTTTAGATATTTTTTTTATTTTGTGGGTTTGGGGGTTTGTATGTTAGTGGGGGTTTGTAATTTTTTTCACTAAAAGAGCTACTATCTTTAGGGCAATGCCCTACAAAAGGCCCTTTTAAGGGCCATTTGTAGTTTATTCTAGATAAGGTTTTTTATTTTGAAGTGTTTTTTTTTATGGGTATTAGAATTGGAATATTTTTTTTATTTTTGATAATTAGTTTGTTATTTTGTGTAATGTATCTTTTTAGGGGGTGTTTATTTTTTTAGCAAAAGAGCTGTGTAACTTAGGGCAATTCCCTACAAAAGGCCCTTTTAAGGCCCCCAAAAAGGCCATTTTAAGGGCCCTTGGTAGTTTGGGGCGTGGGGGTTTGTATAGTGTTAGGGGCTGTTTGTATTTTTTTGGAGCAAAAGAGCTGTTTATCTCAGGGCAAAGCCCTACAAAAGGCCCTTTTAAGGGCCCCTAAAAAGGCCCTTTTAAGGGCCCTTGGTAGTTTGGAGGGTGAGGTTTGTATAGTGTTAGGGCGTGGTAGTTTGGGGGGGTGAGGTTTGTATAGCGTTAGGGAGTGTTTGTATTTTTTTTAGCAAAAGAGCTGTTTATTTCAGGGCAATGCCTTACAAAATGCCCTTTTAAGGGCACCCCAAATGGCCCTGTCAAGGGCCCTTGGTAGTTTATTCTAGATTGGCTTTTTTATTTTGGGGTGTTTTTTTTTTAAATAATAATCTTTATTTTTTTGGATAATTTCATTTTTATTTTTTTAATGGTAGGTTTTTTTATTTTTGTAATGGTAGGTTTTTTATTTTTTGTGATTTTATTGTTTTTTTATTTTTTGTAATGTTCGGTTTTAATGTAAGGCAGGTTAGGTTTTATTTCACAGGTTTGTATTTATTTTAGCTAGGTAGTTAGTAAATAGTTAATAACTATTTACTAACTAGTCTACTTAATTAAAATAAATACAAACTTACCTGTGAAATGAAAATAAAACCTAAGCTAGCTACAATATAACTATTAGTCACATTGTAGCTAGCTTAGGTTTTATTTTACAGGTAAGTATTTAGTTTTAAACAGGTATTAATTAGTTAATAATTGTAAATTAAAGTTAGATCTATTTTAATTATGTTAAAGTTAGGGGGTGTTAGGGTTAGGTTTAGGGTTAGGTTTGTAGGTGTAGGGGTTAATAGTATAATTTAGGTTGTTGCAATGTGGGGGGCTGGCGGTTTAGGAGTTAATAGGTTTATTTAGTTAATAATTGTAATTTTAATTTAGCTATATTTTAATTATGTTAAAGTTAGGGGGTATTAGAGTTAGGGTTATGTTAGGGTTAGGTTTAGGAGTTAATATAGTTTAATTTAGGTTGTTGCGATGTGGGGGACTGGCGGTTTAGGGGTAACAGGTTTATTTAGTGATAGTGATGTGGGAGGCCAGATGTTTAGGGGTTAATAACTTTATTTAGTTGCGGCGATGTTGGGTAGCGGCAGAATAGGGATTAATAACTTTAATATAGTTGCGGCAATGTTGCGGTTCAGCAGAATAGGTGTTAATAATGTTAGTATAGTGGCGGCGACACCGGGAGCGGCAAATTAGGGGTTAGTAGTTTTATTTAGGTGGCAGCGATATCGGGAGCAGCAGATTAGGGGTTAATAACATTATGTAGGTGTAGGCAATGTCGGGGGCGGCAGATTAGGTGTTAATAACATTATGTAGGTGTCGGCGATGTTGGGGGCGGCAGATTAGGGGTGTTTAGACGTAGGGTTTATATTAGGGTGTTAGGTTTAAACTTTATTTTCTTTTTCCCATAGACATCCATGGGGCTGTGTTATGGAGCTTTTGTTTCCGCGATCGCAGGTGTTAGGCTTTTTTTTTTACTGGCTCTCCCCATTGATGTCTATGGGGAAAACGTGCACGAGCACATCAAAACACTGCTTGTAATTGGGGTGCGGTATAGAGCTGAAAATCTCAATATCGCCTGCGCAAGCCGGGTATTTTTAAACTTGTAATGGCAGCGCTGTAAGGGGTTAAATGACACCAATTTTGTGGCGTTCTTTACTTTCCCAATAGCACTCAAAACTCGTAATCTAGGTGATAGAGAATAAAGACAAAAACTACTTTAGTTGAATTCAGACCTGAATTCTAATGGATTAGGCCGAGTTGCTTTTTGTTGTTTTCTTAATGCAAAGAAGAATAATTCAAGTTGTTTCCCAAATGGTTTTAATAATAATTTCAAAATGCCAGTTTAGGAAAGTATCAAGTCAGTTGCTGATGGTAACACTAAATACAAATAAACAGCAATACAGAGATGTCATCCTAAGTGGTCTCCCAGGAAGAGGGGAAAATCTGTTTTGATTCAACAGTAAACAACAAAATAGCAGGAAAACCTCTAAACTATAAATTCAATGTGGAAAAGAAGAATTTTGATTTGAATTGAGCATTCTTTTCCTATTAAATAAATACTTCCTAAGAGATGCCATGTTTATCTAAATATTTCTTTAGTGCATAAATGACCATTGATTTTCAAACACATTCAGATCAAAGATATAAACAGATACACGACAGGCAAAACCAGAATGCCTGACCAGTATCTATAAGAGGCGCCAAAAAATGAGCAATAGATGAATTATAAAATGAGTAGTAAATACAATAATATATCTTTAAGATGTACAGTAATATAAATGGAATGATGGAATGATATATCTAACGGATGTGAAATGATTAAATAAAATGATATATCTTTGACGTTTATATAGCCCGTCTCATCTCTGATATGATCAAAATGAAACATTAATATCTTTGAATATTGAAATGGTGGTTGTTCAAACATGAAAATAAATACCATGATATCACAAGAATGAAACAAAATGTGAAATAAATGTGATAATAAAAAATGAAGACTAACAAAAGTGTACTAAATACTCATAAAAAGTTCTTTATAAGGATATGTGTGTAATTTTCGAAATCTTCGATCTTCTATTTTCCTTTGATCCTCATATAGAAAGAGAGAAAGAAATGCCACATAGCGTGATTCTGTGATTATTCAAGATGCAGAATGCGTGTTTACAAATGCTTACTCACATGAGATGGAGCTATAGCCTAGCTCAGGTTTATGCGCACACCCGGTATTATACTGTTGGGTAAACAGTTGCTTGAGCCGGATTTAGGTAAAAAGATTTATTTAAAATACAAATGTAAAAAGCGTCACAAGGGCTGCAAGAAGCACCAAATATACATAGGGTTGGCAATACAATTAAGTAGTTGCTCGCATTGAGCTTATACACAGTACTAGAAACTTAGGTCAGGAGTGCAGAAACTTAACCACACAACCTTTCCATTCAGAGTCCAGCATGTGTTGCTCTCCTTACTGGTGTGCAGAATCTTGGAAAGACGCCAAGGGTAAGAAACAATGTATCCAAACATGCTACTAAACTAATAAGTCTACACTTGTAGAATGTTAAAGTCATCTGAAGTGCATTATTTCAGGAATTCTAACTGTTCTGTATCCCACAAAACAACATTTTGAACATATCTCTTCATAAATATGTGTAATAAATAATTTCAAATCAGTCATGTGCATACATATGAATACATATAAGACATTGTTTGTTTTGAGATCTTAAAGAGACAGTCTAGTCAAAATTAAACTTTCATGATTCAGATAGGGCATATAATTTGAAGCAACTTTCCAATTTACTTTTATCATCAAATTTGCTTTGCCCTCTTTGTTGAAATCTAAACCTAGGTAGGCTCATATGCTAATTTCTAAGTACTTAAAGGCTGCCTCTTATCTCATGGCATTTTAACAGTTTTTCACAGCTAGACAGCTAGTTCATGTGTGTCTTATAGATAACATTGAGTTACCTAGGAGTCGGCACTGGTTGGCTAAAATGCAAGTCTGTCAAAATAACTGAAATAAGGGGGCAATCTGCAGAGGCTTAGATACAAAGTAATCCCATAGGTAAAAGGTATATTAATATAACTGTGTTGCTTATGCAAAACTGGGGAATTTTAAACAATAAAACAATTCTGGAGTATTCTCTCACTTTAAAGCAATGGCTCTGAATCTATAGTGGCTATAGTGAGTGTAACATCAACATGTAATTGATCTTCTACACTTCCTGACTCTGCAAAGGTAAAGTAGTCACAAAAGTCCTTCTGCAAGCATCACAGTTTAGATCAGCTTTCATATGAACTGCAGTCAGAAATAGGATTTTTTATTATTATTTTAAAATGTAGGTAATTAAATAGTTATTGCACGTCGTTGGATGTATACATAGGGTGCTTTATATTTAGAGACGTAAATATTTTGGCATATTTGTTTATTTCTTTAGCATTACATATCAATCCATGTCTTTCTTTCTCTTTCTCCAGCATTTAGGGACAATCTTAGCATTTTTATGTGGGACCCCCTAATTTCCCTCCCCCTGCATGCCCTGCCCCCCGTATGGACCACCCTTATTCTGAAATTCAGTGTTTCCTAAATAAAGAATAACACTATATATTATACCTCTTGATACCATAAACACTTCTTCATAAACTAAATACAGGATTTACTTTGCACCTTCTCTTAGACTGACCCCTGATAACAAGTATGTGACCCCTCCAAAGTGTGGGGGTGCCCCTCTCTCCCTGCCCAGAGGGTAGGCCTGCCAGCACTACATGCCTATTTCCCTCATCCCTATTTCCCTCATCCCTGTACATCCATTCTTATTTGCAGTCTCTCCCTTAAATACTATGCATCTATTACTATCTTATGTCTTTTCCCTCAGTTGCACCTCTACTTTTAAATATGAATTTCTATTCCTAGATATCCCTCAAATTACTATACAGTCATTCCAGCACCTGGATACAGCATGTAGCATATCCATTCCTAGAAACCACTACTATAGTGCTATACATTTATCACTAGATTCTTCTGCTAGTATTACACACCCATTCCTATTTCTAATTTAAGTTCCAATAGTATACATCCATTCAGAGAACATATGAACCTATTACACAAAACTAGATGGTAATTCTAGGGGGCGCAAAGCCAAAAAAACAGAATTTATGCTTACCTGATAAATTACTTTCTCCAACGGTGTGTCCGGTCCACGGCGTCATCCATAACTTGTGGGAATATTCTCCTCCCCAACAGGAAATGGCAAAGAGCACAGCAAAAGCTGTCCACATAGTCCCTCCCAGGCTCCACCCCCCCCAGTCATTCGACCGACGGACAGGAGAAAAAAAGGAGAAACTATAGGGTGCCGTGGTGACTGTAGTTAAAGAAAGAAATTCATCAAACCTGATTAAAAAACCAGGGCGGGCCGTGGACCGGACACACCGTTGGAGAAAGTAATTTATCAGGTAAGCATAAATTCTGTTTTCTCCAACATTGGTGTGTCCGGTCCACGGCGTCATCCATAACTTGTGGGAACCAATACCAAAGCTATAGGACACGGATGAAGGGAGGGAGCCAATCAGGTTACCTAAACAGAAGGCACCACGGCTTGCAAAACCTTTCTCCCAAAAATAGCCTCCGAAGAAGCAAAAGTATCAAATTTGTAGAATTTGGCAAAAGTGTGCAGAGAAGACCAAGTCGCTGCCTTACATATCTGATCAACAGAAGCCTCGTTCTTGAAGGCCCATGAGGAAGCCACAGCCCTAGTAGAGTGAGCTGTGATTCGTTCAGGAGGCTGCCGTCAGGCAGTCTCGTAAGCCAATCGGATTATGCTTTTCAGCCAAAAGGAAAGAGAGGTAGCAGTAGCTTTTTGACCTCTCCTTTTGCCAGAATAAACGACAAACAGAGAAGACGTTTGTCTGAAATCCTTTGTTGCTTCTAAATAGAACTTTAAAGCACAGACTACATCTAAATTGTGTAACAAACGTTCCTTCTTTGAAACTGGATTCGGGCACAAAGAAGGCACAACTATTTCCTGGTTAATATTCTTGTTGGAAACAACTTTTGGAAGGAAACTAGGTTTAGTACGTAAAACAACCTTATCTGAATGAAACACCAGATAGGGCGGATTACACTGCAGAGCAGATAATTCAGAAACTCTTCTTGCAGAAGAAATAGCAACCAAAAACAGAACTTTCCAAGATAACAACTTGATATCTATGGAGTGTAAGGGTTCAAACGGAACCCCTTGAAGAAATGAAAGAACTAAATTTAGACTCCAGGGAGGAGTCAAAGGTCTGTAAACAGGCTTGATCCTGACCAAAGCCTGAACAAAAGCTTGCACATCTGGCACAGCTGCCAGTCATTTGTGTAACAAGACAGATAAAGCAGAAATCTGTCCTTTTAGAGAACTCGCTGATAATCCCTTATCCAAACCTTCTTGGAGAAAGGGAAGTATCCTAGGAATTTTAATCTTACTCCATGAGAATCCCTTGGATTCACACCAACAGATATATGTTTTCCATATTTTATGGTAAATCTTTCTAGTCACAGGTTTTCTGGCTTGTACCAGAGTATCTATCACAGAATCCAAAAACCCACGCTTAGATAACATCAAGCGTTCAATTTCCAAGCCGTCAGCTGGAGAGAAACTAGATTTGGATGTTCGAATGGACCTTGTACTAGAAGATCCTGTCTCAAAGGTAGCTTCCATGGTGGAGCCGATGACATATTCACCAGGTCTGCATACCAAGTCCTGCGTGGCCACGCAGGAGCTATCAAAATCACAGAGGCCTTCTCCTGTTTAATCCTGGCTACCAGCCTGGGAATGAGAGGGAACGGTGGAAACGCATAAGCTAGGTTGAAGGTCCAAGGCGCCACTAATGCATCCACTAGAGTCGCCTTGGGATCCCTGGATCTGGACCCGTAGCAAGGAACCTTGAAGTTCTGACGAGACGCCATCAGATCCATGTCTGGAATGCCCCATAATTGGGTCAATTGGGCAAATACCTCCGGGTGGAGTTCCCACTCCCCCGGATGGAAGGTCTGACGACTCAGATAATCTGCCTCCCAGTTTTCCACTCCTGGGATGTGGATCGCAGATAGGTGGCAGGAGTGATCCTCTGCCCATTTGATGATTTTTGTCACCTCTCTCATCGCCAGGGAACTCCTTGTTCCCCCCTGATGATTGATGTAAGCAACAGTCGTCATGTTGTCTGATTGGAATCTTATGAATCTGGCCTTTGCTAGTTGAGGCCAAGCCCTGAGAGCATTGAATATCGCTCTCAGTTCTAGAATGTTTATCGGGAGAAGGGACTCTTCCCTGGACCATAGACCCTGAGCTTTCAGGGAATCCCAGACCGCGCCCCAGCCTAATAGACTGGCATCTGCGGATGCTCATTCCCTGGGACAGGTGATCCTGGGTTAGCCACCAACGGAGTGAGTCTCTGGTCTTCTGATCTACTTGAATCACTGGAGACAAGTCTGTATAGTCCCCATTCCACTGTTTGAGCATGCACAGTTGTAATGGTCTTAGATGAATTCGTGCAAAAGGAACTATGTCCATTGCTGCAACCATCAACCCTACTACTTCCATGCACTGAGCTATGGAAGGCCGTAGAACAGAGTGAAGAACTTGACAAGCATTTAGAAGCTTTGACTTTCTGACATCTGTCAGGAAAATCTTCATTTCTAAAGAATCTATTATTGTCCCCAAGAAGGGAACTCTTGTTGACGGGGACAGGGAACTTTTTTCTATGTTCACCTTCCACCCGTGAGATCTGAGAAAGGCCAGAACAATGTCTGTGTGAGCCTTTGCCTTTGAAAGAGACGACGCTTGTATTAGAATGTCGTCCAAGTAAGGTGCCACTGCAATGCCCCTTGGTCTTAGAACTGCTAGAAGGGACCCGAGTACCTTTGTGAAAATCCTTGGAGCAGTGGCTAGCCCGAATGGGAGAGCTACAAACTGGTAATGTTTGTCCAGAAAGGCGAACCTTAGGAACTGATGATGATCTTTGTGGATAGGAATATGTAGATACGCATCCTTTAGATCCACGGTAGTCATAAATTGACCCTCTTGGATTGTAGGTAGAATCGTTCGAATAGTTTCCATTTTGAACGATGGCACTCTGAGAAATTTGTTTAGAATCTTTAAATCCAGAATTGGTCTGAAGGTTCCCTCTTTTTTGGGAACTACAAACAGATTTGAGTAAAACCCCAGTCCTTGTTCCACAGTTTTTAACAGGTCTTCTACACAATGTAAGAATGCCTGTCTCTTTATTTGGTTTGAAGATAAACGAGAGATGTGGAACCTTCCCCTTGGGGGTAGTTCCTTGAATTCTAGAAGATAACCCTGAGAGACTATTTCTAGTGCCCAGGGATCCTGAACATCTCTTGCCCAGGCCTGAGCAAAGAGAGAGAGTCTGCCCCCTACTAGATCCAGTCCCGGATCGGGGGCTACCCCTTCATGCTGTCTTGGTAGCAGCAGCAGGTTTCTTGGCCTGTTTACCCTTGTTCCAGCCTTGCATCGGTTTCCAAGCTGGTTTGGTCTGGGAAGCATTACCCTCTTGTCTAGAGGCTGCAGAGTTGGAGGCCTTTCCGTTCCTGAAATTGCGAAAGGAACGAAAATTTGACTTATTCTTAGCCTTGAAAGGCCTATCTTGTGGGAGGCCATGGCCCTTACCCCCAGTGATATCTGAAATAATCTCTTTCAATTCTGGCCCAAAGAGGGTCTTACCTTTGAAAGGGATATTAAGCAATTTTGTCTTGGAAGATACATCCGCTGACCAAGATTTTAGCCAGAGCGCTCTGCGCGCCACAATTGCAAACCCTGAATTTTTCGCCGCTAATCTAGCTAACTGCAAAGCGGCATCTAAAATAAAGGAATTAGCTAACTTAAGTGCGTGAATTCTGTCCATAACCTCCTCATACGGAGTCTCTCTACTGAGCGACTTTTCTAGTTCTTCGAACCAGAACCACGCTGCTGTAGTGACAGGAATAATACACGAAATAGGTTGAAGGAGGTAACCTTGCTGTACAAAAATCTTTTTAAGCAAACCCTCCAATTTTTTATCCATAGGATCTTTGAAAGCACAATTGTCCTCAATAGGAATGGTCGTGCGTTTGGCTAGTGTAGAAACTGCCCCCTCGACCTTAGGGACTGTCTGCCATAAGTCCTTTCTGGGGTCGACCATAGGAAATAATTTCTTAAATATAGGAGGAGGGACAAAAGGTATGCCAGGCTTCTCCCACTCCTTATTCACTATGTCCGCCACCCGCTTGGGTATTGGAAAAGCGTCGGGGTGCACCGGGACCTCTAGGAACTTGTCCATCTTGCACAATTTTTCTGGGATGACCAAGTTGTCACAATCATCCAGAGTAGATAGCACCTCCTTAAGCAGTGCGCGGAGATGCTCTAATTTAAATTTAAATGTCACAACATCAGGTTCTGCCTGCTGAGAAATTCTTCCTGAATCAGAAATTTCCCCATCTGACAAAACCTCCCTCATAGCCACTTCAGATTGGTGTGAGGGTATGACAGAGCAATTATCATCAGCGCCCTCCTGCTCTACAGTGTTTAAAACAGAGCAATCGCGCTTTCTCTGAAATGCAGGCATTTTGGATAAAATATTTGCTATGGAGTTATCCATTACTGCTGTCAATTGTTGCATAGTAACAAGCATTGGCGCGCTAGAAGTACTAGGGGTCTCCTGTGTGGGCAAAACTGGTGTAGACACAGAAGGAGATGATGTAGAACTATGTCTACTCCCTTCATCTGATGAATCATCTTGGGCAATTTTACTATCTGTGGCATTACTGTCCTTACTTTGTTTGGACGCTATGGCACAATTATCACACATATTTGAAGGGGGAGACACTTTGGCTTCCATACACACAGAACATAGTCTATCTGAAGGCACAGACATGTTAAACAGGCTTAAACTTGTCAATAAATTACAAAAACCATTTTAAAACAAAACCGTTACTGTCTCTTTAAATTTTAAACAGGGCACACTTTATTACTGAATATGTGAAAAACTATGAAGGAATTGTTCAATTTTAACCAAATTTTCACCACAGTGTCTTAAAGCATTCAAAGCATTGCACTCCAAATTTCAGGCTGTTAACCCTTAAAATGTGGAAACCGGAGCCTTTTACAGTTTTAACCCCCTTACAGTCCCAGCCCCAGCCTTTGCTGCGACTTCACCAAACCCAGGGGAGTATACGATACCAAATGAAGCCTTCTAGGAACCTTTTCAACTAATTCCAGACCCACACACATGCAGCTGCATGTATTGCTCTCAAAAGTAACTGCGCAGTAATGGCGCGAAAATGAGGCTCTGCCTACTACAGAGAAGGCCCTTCCTGACTGAGAAGGTGTCTAAACCAGTGCCTGACGTAAAAAAATGTTCCCCAGAGTTATAAAGTGTGAATTTCAACATCAAACTGTATAAAATGCCTAAATAAAGCAATCGATCTAGCCCATAAAAGTGTCTACCAGTTTTATAGCCCATATTAAGCCCTTTATTCTGTTTGAGACTAAGAAAATGGCTTACCGATCCCCATGAGGGGAAAAATGACAGCCTTCCAGCATTACACAGTCTTGTTAGAAATATGGCTAGTCATACCTTAAGCAGAAAAGTCTGCCAACTGCTCCCCCCAACTGAAGTTATCTCATCTCAACAGTCATGTGTGGGAACAGCAATCGATTTTAGTTACTGCTGCTAAAATCATACTCCTCTCACAAACAGAACTCTTCATCTTTTTCTGTTTCAGAGCAAATAGTACATACCAGCACTATTTTAAAATAACAAACTCTTGATAGTAGAATAAAAACTACAACTAAACACCACATACTCTTCACCATCTCCATGGAGATGCTACTTGTTCAGAGCGGCAAAGAGAATGACTAGGGGGGGGGTGGAGCCTGGGAGGGACTATGTGGACAGCTTTTGCTGTGCTCTTTGCCATTTCCTGTTGGGGAGGAGAATATTCCCAAAAGTTATGGATGACGCCGTGGACCGGACACACCAATGTTGGAGAAACTAAGATACGAAATAATCTCTGGTATAGCCCACAAATAGAAACACTATATATAAATAAAAGAATGAATTCAGCAGTAATGTGTTGTGGGACTGGACCTATGCTGATATTCGCCCAAATCTGGTAATAGTAAAAAAGTGAGCACAATATATTATAAAAAATAATAATAAATAAAATATAAAATAAAAAACCAAAAGCCAAATACACACAATATATATGAATAAATCACAAATAAAATTGATAATATGTGAATATGAAAGGATAAAATAAACGTCCTATTGGATATTAAATGTATATGACTCAGTCCTCAGGCATATACTCAATAAAACACAGTCTCTTTGGTGTGAGATGATCCTCCTATGTAATACAGATGATGTCGATAATGTACCCAAATACTGGAGTCAGCTCTTTGTCACATAGATGGTCTGGATACAAATTTTCTCTGTGGAAAGGAATCACAAGGACAAAGGCGCCTCCTAGTGTAATACAGTTGGAGCAAGTGGAATAATGTGAATGTCAAATGGATTCTCACTTGGAATGTGAACAATTCGGTCCAATCAAAAACCTTCTTCAAATCAGTGGATAGTAACAATTTTCTAGACTACAGAAGCAATCACTTAGATAGTTGGAAGAGGAACATCCCATTCAGCCAGTTTAGATGTATTAAGCGTAATTGTACTCTGCTAGAAACATATGGTGACCAGTCCCTTACCCTAAAGAATAGATATATTGAAAAGGGTTATCCTTTGATGCTTATAGAAGAGGGGTATCTGAGAGCCAGAAGATTAGAGAGGATATTATTAATCCTCCACCCAAAAATAATTTGAATACTAATAATGACAATAAAAGGTAGACTACATCATTTATCACCAACTATAACTCTAATCATAAAGCTATAAAGAAAATACTAAATAAACATTGGTATCTTCTCAAAAAAGACCCGATACTTAAGGGAATATTAGATGATACACCCAACATAACCTTTAGGAGAGCCCCTACAATTTAACAAAAAATAGCTCCTAGCAAAATTATAATGTCTAAAAAAATGCCTAAAATAGGAAACCTAGCTAATAACAGATAACAACAAAAAGGATCTTTTAGTTGTAAAAGATGTAATATGTGTAAATATGTGACACACGGGGTCACTAGTGTTACTTCCTCTACCTCAGGATATACATATCAACTTAAGGAGAGTTTGGACTGCAGCTCCAACTTTGTAATATACCTACTTACTTGTATATGTGGGGCCCAATATTTGAGCAGAACGATCAGGAAAGTAAGAAGCAGATGGGATGAACACTTTAGAAATATAGATAAGTGTAAGCTCAAACATAGTGTCTCCCGACATCATGCCAAGTGTCACCCTGGTTCTAACTGTCAGTTTCAGATAAATCCGCTGGAAAGGATCCATTACAAACAAGGTACCAATAGGTTTAAAAACCTATGCCAGAGGGAAACCTACTGGATTTTGATACCCTTTTCCCAGCGGGGCTAAACGAGAACATAGATAAGTCCGCTTTTTGAATATTTGTTTAATTCTTTATGATTTTCTGCTAAACCTCATTCATTTAAATGTACATCTTGTTAAGTGTATTCCATGGTACCATCTCTTTTACATGCAACATCTACTAGCAGAGGTTATATAATGTATGAGGTTATAGTTAGGGATGGCTTGAATCCACACCTTCCATAGTAGATTTTAAATCACTCTGATCACTATAGATACAATTCACTAATATTAGGTCTATTAGTTATATTACATATTATTATTTTCCAAAATGTATATATTTTTTGTTATATTCTTCAAATGATAATCACTTATATTAAATTATTTAGATTATGTTTAGCGAGGATATAATCTAGGTCCTTGCATATAGTTTGTATTATTTACATTTTATATCTCACTCACATCACTTAGTTCCTTTTATAGAGTAAAGAAGGAGAATTAGTTAATAGGCAGTATAGAATATATAATATTCAGGTAGTTGTTAATATATTAATTTTTCACATTTGTTTAGTGCATAATCGTTATCACTGTATGTCATCTTACTATTCACTTTATCATTAAATACCTTAACATGTTTGTTTATTTACATTCATATTTCACAATTTTATATATATTTATTGAATATCCCTTTAGTATTTGTTCATATATTAGATAGATGTCTTTACACCTTCGATATATACATATCTCTTAGATCCCTAGAAGTGTGTAGAGTTAGATTTAGTCTCACTATTTACTGTACTTATTTATTTGTTATTTTATTTAGCCATTCCCCTATATACAAGTGAACTATAGGTATCACTATTTTTCATACAACTTGTAGCGAGTATAGTCTGTATATTTGACATAGACGTTGACTCTACCCATAAATAGCCTAGAGTGGTGACGTAAATTTTGCACTAACCACATGAGGACCCAGTAATTTGACAAATTTAGCACTCATTGGGCCGTGGCCACATTGCCATTAGCAACATATACGCAAGTAATTTTAGGCCTAAACTAAACTGGCATCGGAACAATAATATATGACTCATTATGGGAAACAAAAATAAGGTACAGCATATTAGTATCATAATGAGACTTTTTGCTCATTTATAGTTATGTCCGAATGTATGAACCACCTGCTCTTTATCATATGAATACTAAGATTCCCATATATATTTTTAAATAGTTTCCCTTATTCACATAGGACTATTAGACTGAAACATATAAATGTGAACTAAATAAACAACTTTGATTCCATAATTATAAGTTTAATAAAGTGAGTCTCACATATAAAACAGTATAATGGATGGGTCTCAGACCAGGAAAACTAACTCAAACGTAATGAATTTGACTGACTAGTGGCCCAATCCTAATATTTACACCCTTGATGTATCATGTTTATAAATATATCATTTGGGATACTACTTAGATGCCTAAATTATCAGATTAATAACACTATATGTTATGTTGACATGATATCCACTTCAAGATATCTGAAAGGGATATAGCTATGTATATTATATATACCGTATTTTGATTTTTTTTATTTATTGCTGCAAGTGTGTTTGTATATGTGTTGTACTCAATGGTTTTACTATAATATGAAGCTAGAAATTTGTAGATAATCTGTCATCAACTTCTAACACTGGTGTTCTCAATTGGATTAATCATGTGCTCACACACCTGAATAGGTGTGTTACTTTTTAGACGATAGGGATTGGATATTA
Organism: Bombina bombina; assembly: GCF_027579735.1. Lineage (NCBI taxonomy): Eukaryota > Metazoa > Chordata > Amphibia > Anura > Bombinatoridae > Bombina > Bombina bombina. The sequence goes on from NC_069504.1 coordinate 440,557,797, forward strand.
TGTGTATTTAAGCCAGTACTCTCAGTTCATGAACAGAAGCCTGATGAAACAGACAGCAGTCTGAGAAACGCGTTGCTTACTGTTCATTTTATATTAGTGTCACTTGTTTGACACTTTGTATTTTACTATACCATTAAATTGTGGTTTTTTAAAACTTTTATTGAGAGTCTTAGCTTAATTGGTCCATATAGGACATTGGAGAGACCAGTAATCTTGTTGTTCCAGTGAGCTGCCTGGGACACTGTGAGTTCCCAGTCTGCCTCTATTAGCACAATGGAGTGCTGCTATATCTGTGAGTATCCATTTGGCATTCACATTATTCTACTTGCTCCAACTGTATTACACTAGGAGGCGTCTTTGTCTTTGTGATTCCTTTCCACAGAGAAAATTTGTATCCATTCAGAGAAACCCACATTAATAATACACATTTATTAGTTTACCTAGATTCTAAAACAGCTGAGATCACACAAACTCCATCAAATTTTCGCATTCCCCATAGAAGTCAAAGTTAAAGCCAGTTGCCTGCCTTTTTTTTTTTTTTGAGCCCCTAGAACATTTTTGTGCAATTTTTTTTTTTTAGAATTTTTATTAGACAGTGTTAATATGAGTGTAATGGTATTTTGTAATGTATTTTTGAAATGTTTTGTGCAAGATTTTTGTTTTGGAAAACAGTTAACCACAGCTCTGAGATTAAGGATTGAAGCGTAAAATGGATTTCGCTCCACTTGTAATATCAGTGCAATGAAAATGGCTCACAAAAACACAATTACACTAGCGCAAAACCGTTTGCGCCTCACTTGTAATCTAGCCCTTTATTTGTTGTGCTCGAGCTTAAAGGGCCAGTAAACATAGAAAATAATGTTATATAATACTGCACATAGTACAGAATTATATAACATTATATTAGTGCTAACTTTATACAACCTAATATTGCCTGTGAACTTTTATTAAAAAAGAGTGTTTTCCAGACTCGCTCTCTGTGCTCCATTGAGCGGGGCTGCTTTTTACACTGAGCGCATCTGACCAGCTGTCTAGTAACAGTCCGACCCGATCACGCCATTACACTCAGTGCAGCTCGCTCCTGCTCTGTCTGACAGCGAGAGCGAGCTGCAATGAGTGTAATGGCGCGGTTGGGCCGGGCTGTGACTAGACAGCTGGCCAGATGCGCTCAGTGTAAAAAACAGACCCTCTCAGTAGAGCACAGAGAGCGGGTCTGGAAAATAATCTTTTTTAATTAAAGTTACAGGAAATATTAGGTTGTATAAAGTTAGCACTAATATAATGTTATATAATCCTGCACTATGTGCAGAATTATATAACATTATTTTCTATGTTTACTGGCCCTTTAAGTTTGACGATTGTCTTAGTTATGAATCTTATCATATATATATATTTTTAATTTATAGATTTTAATTTTATAGTTGTATCTCAAATTATACTTAAGCTAGACCATTCCGTTTTGGAGTGCAAAAAGCTATATATCAAGGATGAAGAGGTTCTGGTAGAACAAATCATATTCTATCTTTTCCCCTATTATGTTTTTTATGAACCCCCTTCCACTGTTATCAATTTCCTTGCTCTTTATAGAACATGTAAGTATAACACTACAGGGAGTGCAGAATTATTAGGCAAGTTGTATTTTGAGGATTAATTTTATTATTGAACAACAACCATGTTCTCAATGAACCCAAAAAACTCATTAATATCAAAGCTGAATAGTTTTGGAAGTAGTTTTTAGTTTGTTTTTAGTTAAAGCTATTTTAGGGGGATATCTGTGTGTGCAGGTGACTATTACTGTGCATAATTATTAGGCAACTTAACAAAAAACAAATATATACCCATTTCAATTATTTATTTTTACCAGTGAAACCAATATAACATCTCAACATTCACAAATATACATTTCTGATATTCAAAAACAAAACAAAAACAAATCAGTGACCAATATAGCCACCTTTCTTTGCAAGGACACTCAAAAGCCTGCCATCCATGGATTCTGTCAGTGTTTTGATCTGTTCACCATCAACATTGCGTGCAGCAGCAACCACAGCCTCCCAGACACTGTTCAGAGAGGTGTACTGTTTTCCCTCCTTGTAAATCTCACATTTGATGATGGACCACAGGTTCTCAATGGGGTTCAGATCAGGTGAACAAGGAGGCCATGCCATTAGATTTTCTTCTTTTATACCCTTTCTTGCCAGCCACGCTGTGGAGTACTTGGACGCGTGCGATGGAGCATTGTCCTGCATGAAAATCATGTTTTTCTTGAAGGATGCAGACTTCTTCCTGTACCACTGCTTGAAGAAGGTGTCTTCCAGAAACTGGCAGTAGGACTGGGAGTTGAGCTTGACTCCATCCTCAACCCAAAAAGGCCCCACAAGCTCATCTTTGATGATACCAGCCCAAACCAGTACTCCACCTCCACCTTGCTGGCGTCTGAGTCGGACTGGAGCTCTCTGCCCTTTACCAATCCAGCCACGGGCCCATCCATCTGGCCCATCAAGACTCACTCTCATTTCATCAGTCCATAAAACCTTAGAAAAATCAGTCTTGAGATATTTCTTGGCCCAGTCTTGACGTTTCAGCTTGTGTGTCTTGTTCAGTGGTGGTCGTCTTTCAGCCTTTCTTACCTTGACCATGTCTCTGAGTATTGCACACCTTGTGCTTTTGGGCACTCCAGTGATGTTGCAGCTCTGAAATATGGCCAAACTGGTGGCAAGTGGCATCTTGGCAGCTGCACGCTTGACTTTTCTCAGTTCATGGGCAGTTATTTTGCGCCTTGGTTTTTCCACACGCTTCTTGCGACCCTGTTGACTATTTTGAATGAACCGCTTGATTGTTCGATGATCACGCTTCAGAAGCTTTGCAATTTTAAGAGCGCTGCATCCCTCTGCAAGATATCTCACTATTTTTGACTTTTCTGAGCCTGTCAAGTCCTTCTTTTGACCCATTTTGCCAAAGGAAAGGAAGTTGCCTAATAATTATGCACACCTGATATAGGGTGTTGATGTCATTAGACCACACCCCTTCTCATTACAGAGATGCACATCACCTAATATGCTTAATTGGTAGTAGGCTTTCGAGCCTATACAGCTTGGAGTAAGACAACATGCATAAAGAGGATGATGTGGTCAAAATACTAATTTGCCTAATAATTCTGCACTCCCTGTAGTGTTGATATCTGGTATCTTTTAGGCGTAGAGGTGACACCTTAATAAATGAGGGTGCTACAAATCCCAGCAAGAGCTAGAACTGCCATTTGTTACAAAATAAGTATTGAATTATGTCTAGTATACCTAAATTTGTAGTATTTTTTTAATGCCATAGATTTCATAGACTGCAAATTTCTTTCTCTATTATTTTTATTGTATTTTTATTATTTTATGTTAGCCTTTTTATTTTAAGTTGCCAGTTATTATGCAACACTGGTTTCAGGTCTTGAGTGAAGTATAAGATAGGCAAAGAGAGATACACAAACAATAAAATTAGAGGCTCCTGCTTGTGAATTACAGTTTGTTATAAATCACCTTTATGCAATTAAATAGGACAGATGGGCTTGTCACATGCAAAAGGATGTACAAAGGGAAATGAGAAAAAAGGTGATGGATTTGAAACAACAAAATCAGAGGTAATTTGTACAGACAATAATAGGTACATGTCAAAATACAAGCCTCAACAGGTACTCTAATGTGAGACGGTTTGCCTCTTACAGCAAGCATAATTTAAATGCAATTATATAACTCTTTCACAGTCCATACATGAAATTTAAATATTATGCAGCACAAAACTTAATGCAGTGCATGGATATAGTCACTTTAACATATATAGGGCCATATTATGAGTGGAGTGCAAAATATCGCTTGCACAAGTGCAATATTTACATTCCACTCAGTAATACCAACGCAGGCAAATGTGCAGTGGTATTACAAATAAGGTGCAATGTGAACGTGACCTCGCATTTGCATTGCAGGGAAGCTTTGTGCTCACGACAGCATGCTTCCATAGGCTCCAATGTGAGCCTCGTTCTCATGCTGTGAGACAGGGCATGAGAACCTAGCGCAGGAAAGGGGGTAAGTCACGCAACAATGGGCAGCAAATTTGTAGTGCCTTTTTTTTCTAACACCCCACATATGCCAACTTTAAGCCCTAAAAACTGTTTCTTGCAGGGGGTTTTTTTTTAAATAAAAATGTTACTATTATTTATTATTAAAACCCCACACTAGACATACATGTTGGCGCCATTGGGGCACTTTTGGATAATTAACTAGAGATATGAGCCCTGGTTAATTTTCAGAGCTCTAATTCCTACCGTGATCTTGCGATAGCAATAAACAGCCACTTGTAATGGCTTGCTATTTATCATGCACCCATAAAGGGGGCGGGATTGCACGCAAGCACAAAATTGCGCTCGTGTGCAATAGCGAATACCGGCGGGTAATTTTGCCCCGCCACAGGCGAGCTGAGGCGTACAGGGGCGCGTATATGCGCCCCTGTACGCCTCAGCTTTAATAAATCTAGCCCTAAAGAATCCAGAGTCCCAAAACATAGCCATAGCCATATAACTGAAGCTGGGGGTTAATGGCAACTCTCTATCTTGTTGCTATCAAAATTACAATCACAGTATATGCTTAACCTAAGAAGGCAACAAGAAAAACTGTTATCCTTGCCTTCTTGTTATTTAACTTTCTCTTTGTTATATAAGATCTGTATTCTGTAAATAATCTTAACTATATTATATTATAGCACAAATGTTTATTTAGCATCTACATATGTGCATTTGTTTTCTGACAAATGCACATTCCTCACGAAAATTAGAATGAATTCAGAATGGAAATGAATGAAAATGAAAAAATACTGATGGTTACTATTCATTCGTTTAGGTTTTTTATGGGGGGGATTTTCATTACATTACAAAAAATAAAATTTACTTTTAAAACAAAAAAATTAGGCTTGTAAATATAGAAAATTATACACAAAACATCACATATTTCTATTATATTTTACTACATAGCAGTATTCAACAATCCTTATATAAAATATATAGTATTATTACCATAGTAACAATAATATTGTTAAAAAAAAAAAATCCCAGAGGTTTAGCTTAATTACCCAAAGGTTCAAGTGCTAGAAACATACTCATTCCAAAGGAAAGTATTATCATAATAGTCATCCAATCTCTTAGATACACAGTAATGGCAATTTTCTAATTTCAAAATCAGATATACTCTGTATCCAATCACGAATGTTTGGAGTTTTCTGTTGTTTCCACAGTCTAGGGATAGATCTTTTAGTGCAATTTATCATGATAAGTAATAGGGTGGATTGCAGTGTATTTTAAGGGGGTAATACTTAACTTAGTGCGCTCTCCATGATCTCCAAAGCACGTTAAGATAAGTATTGTAGATACAGGTGAACTCTCCTTCCTGTACTAGATTTGTTAATTTTGTTTTTTATCACAAATCCTTGTCATTGTATACCCCTATCTTTGTACCCAGCACTACGCAATAAATGACAATAATAACTTTTTATCTGTAGCTTTGAAACATTTACATTTTTTTTAACGATAACTAATATAACTGTTTAACAAAAAAAGTATTCATTTAATTTTAAACTAAACGAATAATGAAAAATGCAGCCACCAAATATTCGGGGAAATGAATTTCCCTGAATTTTTTGAAGGTAAATTTAGTCCATAACAAAATATTATCGGCTGCACATGACTATTAGCTTCTTATTTACTCTGGGACACTTAACGGTACGTGTGATTTGTATAAAAGGTGTGATAGCTTTTTATCTTGTTGATAAACTCTTTCTATAAAGCTGCATTTTAATGGAAAGGAGAAAGTTTAAAATACAAAATACTTAATCATAACTAATTATATACAAATACAAACATATTTTAGTTTTAATAAAATTACTAATGAGTAGTCCTTGAACTGGTAGCCTAAGTAATAAGATGATTGGCCTGTTTTAGTAAACTTGTCATTTCAATGCCCAGTAACCTCCTATAGATTTATGATCTACATTTTTAAATATTTATATATTATCTTTATGAACAGAAAGCCCTAGAAATTCTAAAGATCCGACAATGTCTTTTAACTGAGAGACCCTAGTAGATGCAGTACATAAATAATCAAACTTTTGAGTTTGCAATAAAAGCTTCCATTTAAAATTGCAATGCACATATTAAAATTTCAGTTTTGACTTTTCTATCCCTTTAAGGGGTTAGTCACACAACATTAAAAAGACCATGTAACTGAAGAATAAGATGAAGATACTTTAAAAGAGCGTATAGCAAACATCAATAAACATTGTACATTCACTTCTTAATCACTCAGTTATAGGATACATTAATTTAACAGGACACGAACCCTGCAGTTTTTTTTTTTCATGATTCAGGCATATCATACCATTTTAAACAACTTTCCAATTTACTTCTACTGTCTAATTTGCTTCATTCTATTGGTATCCATTGTTGAAGAAGCAGTAATGCACTAATGGGAGCTAGCTGACAATCAATGACAGCTTCTGATCTTACCTAGGTATACAAGGAGAACAAAACAAATTAGATAATAGAAATGAATTAGAAAGTTTTTAAAAAAATGTAATGATCTATCTGGATCATAAAAAAAAAAAAAAAAAGGGTTTTATGTCCCTTTAAATTTGTTTCTGTCAGTTACCTGGACAGTTGAACAAGCACTTTTAAAAAAATAACTTTAGTTTGCATGTAATACCAGACTAACTTAAAAAACATAATTTATGTAAGAACTTACCTGATAAATTCATTTCTTTCATATTGGCAAGAGTCCATGAGCTAGTGACGTATGGGCTATACAATGCTACCAGGAGGGGCAAAGTTTCCCAAACCTCAAAATGCCTATAAATACACCCCTCACCACACCCACAATTCAGTTTAACGAATAGCCAAGTAGTGGGGTGATAAAGAAAGGTATAAAAAGCATCAACAAAGGAATTTGGAAATTATTGTGCTTTATACAAAAAAATCATGGACTTTTGCCAATATGAAAGAAATGAATTTATCAGGTAAGTTCTTACATAATTTATGTTTTCTTTCATGTAATTGGCAACAGTCCATGAGCTAGTGATGTATGGGATAGCAATACCCAAGATGTGGAACTCCACACAAGAGTCACTAGAGAGGGAGGGATAAAATAAAAACAGCCATTTTTAATTGAAGAAATTTAATCCACAACCCAAAATATAAGTTTATTCTCATAAATGAAAGGAAAAAACGTAAAACTGAAACAGCTGCCTGAAGAACTTTTCTACCAAAAACTGCTTCCAAAGAAGCAAATACATCAAAACGGTAGACTTTAGTAAATGTATGCAAAGAAGACCAAGTTGCTGCTTTGCAAATCTGATCAACTGAAGCTTCATTCCTAAAAGCTCACAAAGTGCAGACTGAACTAGTGGAATGAGCTGTAATTCTCTGAGGTGGGGCTTGACCCGACTCCAAATAAGCTTGATGAATCAAAAGCTTTAACCACAATGCCAAGGAAACGGCAGAAGCCTTCTGACCTTTCCTAGGACCAGAAAAGATAACAAATAGACTAGAAGTCTTCCTGAAATCTTTAGTAGCGTCAACATAATATTTCAGAGCTCACACCACATCAAAAGAATGTAAAGATCTCTCCAAAGAATTTTTTAGGATTAGGACACAAGGAAGGGTTAACAATTTCTCTATTAATGTTGTTAGAATTCACAACCTTAGGTAAGAATTTAAATGAAGTCCGCAAAACTGCCTTATCCTGATGAAAAATCAGAAAAGGAGATTCACAAGAGAGAGCAGATAATTCAGAAACTCTTCTAGCAGAAGAGATGGCCAAAAGAAACAACACTTTCCAAGAAATTAGTTTAATGTCCAAAGAATGCATAGGCTCAAATGGAGGAGCCTGTAAATCCTTCAAAACCAAATTAAGACTCCAAGGAGGAGAGATTGATTTAATGACAGGCTTGATACAAACCAAAGCCTAAACAAAACAGTGAATATCAGGAAGCTTAGCAATCTTTCTGTGAAATAAAACAGAAAGAGCAGAGATGTGTCCCTTCAAGGAACTTGCAGATAAACACTTATCCAAACCATCCTGAAGAAACTGTAAAATTCTAGGAATTCTAAAAGAATGCCAAGAGAATTTATGAGAGAGGAACACCACTAAATGTAAGTCTTCCAAACTCCATAATAAATCTTTCTAGAAACAGATTTACGAGCCTGCAACATAGTATTAATAACAGAATCAGAGAAACCTCTATGACTAAGCACTAAGCGTTCAATTTCCATACCTTCAAATTTAATGATTTGAGTTCCTGATGGAAAAACAGACCTTGAGACAGAAGGTCCAGCCTTAATAGAAGTGCCCAAGGTTGGCAACTGGACATCTGAACAAGATCTGCATACCAAAACCTATGAGTCCATGCTGGAGCCACCAGCAGCACAAATCAATGCTCCATGATGATTTTGGAGATCACTCTTGGAAGAAGAACTAAAAGCGGGAAAATATAAGCAGGTCGATAACACCAAGAAAGTGTCAAAGCATCCACTGCTTCTGCCTGAGTATCCCTGGACCTGGGCAGGTACCTGGGAAGTTTCTTGTTTAGATGAGAAGCCATCAGATCTATTTCTGGAAGACTGTCAGGGTGCCAGGAATCCGACTGAGACGAGAAGAGCAAAAATAATCACACCTTTATTAATAGCAAAAAATAATAAAAAAGTCCACAAGTAAAATAACAAGCCAGGAATCAAAACCAGAGCTGGTAGTCAGACGAGCCGAGTCAGGAGCCAAAGTGAGTAGTCAGACAAGCCGGTATCAGGAACAAGGAGAACAGCAGAGTCAGGAACAAGCCAGGGGTCAGGAAACAGAAGGGATGTCAGACAGCCAAGTAATACACAGGAGCTCTCACAAACAGGTCTGAGACAATGCAAGGGCAAAGCATACTGAACAGAGGCCCTTTAAATAATAAGTGATGACATCACAATTCTGAGACTGCATCCTGTCTCACACGGATGATGTACACCAGTCTGGCCATAAAAGGAAGTGCAGGAAATGAGCAGCATCACAGAGTATGCACCAGAGTCAGCATGAGAGGTGAGTAAAATGGCTGCCAGCAGCACATGGCAAAAAAACAGGGAAAAAACTCTGACAGTACCCTCCCCTCAATGACCTCTCCCCCGCAGGAGGACAAAAGGCTTATTGGGGAAACAGGCATGGAAGGCATGGAGGAGGGTGGGAGCATGAACATCAGAGGAGGGAACCCATGAACGCTCCTCCAGACCATAGCCCCTCCAGTGAACCAAATACTGTACGTGGCCCCTGGACATACGAGAGTCAATTATGCTGCTGACCTCATACTCCTCAATAGCACAATTCCCCACAACAGACAGAGGGTAAAGCCGGCCCCGAGGAGGAATGGCTCTGGGTTGCAGGTCTATGGCACAATCGTAAGACCGGTGAGGAGGCAACGTACCGGCACGCACCTTGTCAAAAATGTCTAGGAACTCTCGGTACTCCTCTGGCAATTGAGATACCAAAGAAGTGCACAAGGTTTTAACTGTTTTCCGAAGACTAGTGGAAATACATTGTGGAGACCACGACAAAATTTCGGACCTGCGCCAGTCGAGACTGGGATTGTGCTTTTGGAGCCAGAAATAACCCAGAACAACCAGAAAATGCGGAGAGTTTATCACCTGGAACTGGAGGGTTTCAAAATGGAGAGCCCCAACAGCCATGGATAACGGAGCAGTTTCGTAACGAGTGCGGGCTGAAGGGGCCTTCCATCAATGACCTCAATAGCAAGCAGAACGGACCGAGGCAAAACAGGAATGGAGTGCTTTGATACTAAAGCACTGTCAATTAAATACTCTGCAGCTGGTAGTCAGACGAGCCGAGTCAGGAGCCAAAGCAAGTAGTCAGACGAGCCAAAATCAGGAACCAGGAGAACAGCAGAGTCAGGAACAAGCCAGGGATCAGGAACCAGGAGGGATGTCAGACAGCCAGGTAATACACAGAAGCTCTCACAAACAGGTCTGAGACAACGCAAGGGCAAAGCATACTGAACAGAGGCCCTTTAAATATTGAGTGATGACATCACAATTCTGAGACTGCATCCTGTCTCACACGGATGATGTACACCAGTCTGGCCATAAAAGGAAGTGCAGGAAATGAGCAGCAACACAGTATGTACCAGAGTCAGCAAGAGAGGTGAGTAAAATGGCTGCCAGCAGCACATGGCAAACAAAACAGGGAAAAAACCCTGACAAAGACCCCACATCTGAACAACCTGAGAAAACACATCTGGATGGAGGGACCACTCCCCGGATGTAAAGTCTGATGGCTGAGATAATCCGCTTCCCAATTGTCTATACCTGGCATATGAACCGCAGAAATTAGACGGGAGCAGGATTTCACCCAAGCAAGTATCCGGGATACTTCTTTCATAGCTTGGGGACTGTGAGTCCCACCCTGATGATTGGCATATGCCACAGTTGTGATATTGTCTGTCTGAAAACAAATAAATGGTTCTCTCTTCAACAGAGGCCAAATCTGAAGAGCCCTGAAAATCGCACGGAGTTCCAAAATATTGATTGGTAATCTGGCCTCTTGAGATTTCCAATCCCCTTGTGCTTTCAGAGATCCCCAAACAGCTCCCCAACCTGAAAGACTTGCATCTGTTGTGATCACAGTCCAGGTTGGATGAACAAAAGAGGCCCCTAGAACGATACAATGGTGATCTAACCACCAAGACAGAGATAGTCGAACATTGGGATTTAAGGATATTAATTGTTATATCCTTGTATAATCCCTGCAACATTAGTTCAGCATACAAAGCTGGAGAGGTCTCATTTGAAAACGAGCAAAGGGGATCACGTCCAATGCTGCAGTCATAAGACCTAAAACTTCCATGCACATAGCTACTGAAGGGAATGACTGAGACTGAAGGTTCTGACAGGCTGCAACCAATTTTAAACTTCTCTTGTCTGTTAGAGACAGAGTCATGGACACTGAATCTATCTGGAAACCTAAAAAGGTGACCCTTGTCTGAGGAATCAAAGAATTTTTTGGTAAATTGATCCTCCAACCATGTTTTCAAAGAAACAACACTAGTTGATTCATGTGAGATTCTGCAGAACGTAAAGACTGAGCTAGTACCAAGATATTGTCCAAATAAGGAAACACCGCAATACCCCGCTCTCTGATTACAGAGAGTAGGGCACCGAGAACCTTTAAAATATTCTTGGAGCTGTCGCTAGGCCAAAAGGAAGAGTGGCAAATTGGTAATGCTTGTCTAGAAAAGAGAATCTCAGAAACTGATAATGATCTGGAATATGAAGATATGCATCCTGTAAGTCTATTGTGGACATATAATGCCCTTGCTGAACAAAAGGCAGAATAGTCCTTATAGTCACTATTTTGAAAGTTGGTACTCTTACATAACGATTCAAAAATTTCAGATCCAGAACTGGTCTGAATGAATTTTCTTTCTTTGGGACAATGAATAGATTTGAATAAAACCCCAGACCCTGTTCCTGAAACGGAACTGGCATGATTACCCCTGAAAACTCCAGGTCTGAAACACACTTCAGGAAAGCCTGAGCCTTTACTGGATTTGCTGGGATGCGTGAGAGAAAATATCTTCTCACAGGAGTTCTTACTCTGAATACTATTCAGTACCCCTGAGAGACAATACTCAGAATCCATTGATTTTGGACAGAATTTGTCCAAACATCCTTGAAAAATCTTAATCTGCCCCCTACCATCTGAGCTGGAATGAGGGCCGCACCTTCATGCGGACTTGGGGGATGGCTTTGGTTTCTTAAATGGCTTGAATTTATTCCAATTTGAAGAAGTTTTCCAATTGGAAACAGATTCCTTAGGGGAAGGATTAGGTTTCTGTTCCATATTTTGTCGAAAGGAACGAAAACGGTTAGAAGCTTTAGATTTACCCTTAGGTCTTTTATCCTGAGGCAAAAAAAACTCCCTTCCCCCCAATGACAGTTGAAATAATCAAATCCAACTAAGAATTAAATAACTTATTACCTTGGAAAGAAAGAGATAGCAATCTGGACTTAGAAGTCATGTCAGCATTCCAAGCATTTAAGCCACAAAACTCTTTTAGCTAAAATAGCTGAAGACATAGATTTAACATCAATTTTGATGATATCAAAAATGGCATCACAAATAAAATGATGCTGGACAAATTAGAATCCAATTCTTGGTGCGCTAAATTTTCCAACCAAAAAGTTGATGCAGCTACACCAGCCAAAGAAATTGCAGGCCTGAGAAGATGACCGAATATAAATAGGCTTTGCTTAGATAAGATTCAAGTTTCCTATCTAAAGGATATTTAAAAGAAGTACTATCTTCCATAGGAATAGTAGTATGTTTAGCAAGAGTAGATATAGCCCCATCAACTTTGGGGATCTTTTCCCAAAACTCCAATGTAACTGCTGGTAAAGGATATCATTTTTTAAACCTTGAAGAAGGAATAAAAGAAGTACCAGGCCTATTCCATTTCTTAGAAATCATATCAGAAATAGCATCAGGAACTGGAAAAACCTCTGAAGTAACCAGAGGAGGTTTATAAACAGAATTTAAACGTTTACTAGTTTTAATATCAAGAGGACTAGTTTCCTCAATATCCAATGTAATCAACACTTCTTTTAACAAAGAACGAATATACACCATTTTAAATAAATAAGTAGATTTGTCAGTGTCAATATCTGAGGAAGGATCTTCTGAAACAGATAGATCCTCATCAGAGGAGGATAATTCCGCATGTTGTCGGTCATTTGAAATGTCATCAACTTTATGAGAAGTTTTAAACTGCTTGGGAGCAGAAAAAGTTTATATTTTAAAATTTATAAATAAATATATAAATATATATATATATATATATATATATATATATATATATATTTGCATCTCTAAAAAGGGTCAGGCAGCTTGGAAACAGGATGGGAATGAGTGTAAACAATATCAATGTAATTTGAATATTAGAACATACAAACTAAACTAAAGATGCAGGAAGAAGAGGTTGTGACTTACTGCTGGAGAAAAATGTTATATTTTTATATTTTTACTTAAAAAATGAATATGAAATTGTCTGGATTTTGGAAAAATTGTAGAACTTGGAATTCTAGATTTGGGGATTTATACTTTTATTTGTTTAGTGCTATAAATGTATATTGCTGAGCTAATTTTACCAGAATTTTAAGCAGCTAATGTCAGACCCTCAAGTTATGCAATTGTAAAGTATAAAATCCCATAATAAACTCTGTATCATGCTTAGAGTAACCCTGTCCTGTATATTTATGGATTAGAAGGAGAGAATACTAAATAAAGTGGCGTTAGGTTGAACATGAATTGTTAGTAGTATTAATTTTAGATATTTGGGGTATATGGAACTTACCAAAGGTTAGGAATTTAAATTGTATTTATAATTAGTGGTGCTAAATCTGTTCACGCTCTACTTATAAAAATAAGAATAGTAAAATAAATAATAATATAAAGTCCAAAGTGAATAAAACTCTCATTATATACAATATTTCATTGAATTTCATATAGCTTTTATTCTATACAAATTTAAATAGCTATATATTATATTCCTAATTTTATGTTCTATTCTATTTTATGTTATGGTTTGGTAGTGTCAGCAAATTGGCTGAACAAGGAGTCTGATGTCACATATTGCTCCTGTTTCAGCCTTTCTATAAAAAGATTTTTTGTTTGTTTGTGTTTTAGATTTTGCTGCCTCAAATAAGTTTGCAACAAGCAATCTATAAAGGATTAGCCCTGATTAATTACAATACATATGAAGTAATAGTTAGTTTTGGTATATTTGCATAATTCTGATGGATCTTTGGACTTTTCAAACCCAGACCACAGTTGCTTTATAATGAATATGGAAGCTGGTCGCATTCAGGAATAAAACTCATAGGTCTAATTCACATTGGTTATGTTAACTCAGAGCTATAAAGTGTTAACATTTTGGTGTATTTCAAAGTGATATTTGTTTCCATTTTGCTTTTTAAAACTGTGTAACATTTTTGGGCCAGATTACCAGAGGAGCACTATCATTTGCGTAAGTGATATTGAGTTTTCGTATTTGTTTGAGTGCAAGGTCAATTGGCACTCATTTTTCAAGTTAAAAGTTAATGTGAGTGCTTGAGAGCAATAGCAATCTACGCTAGAATGATTACTGCAACCTCAGAGCTCTGGTTAATGTTTCGCAAAACTAAAAAGTGTCACAGAACATGTCAAAAATACATTACAAAGTACAGTTACATAATATATATATATATATATATATATATATATGAGTGCTGTCAAGTAGATGGAAACATGAATGAGCATATTTATGCAACATTCATATTTAATAAAGTGTTATAGGGGCATATTTATCAATATGCGAGCGGACATGATACGAAGTAACGTATCATGTCCACCGCACATCGATAAATGCCAACAGCGTACGCTGTCAGCATTTATCATTGCACCAGAAGTTCTTGTGAACTGCTGGTGCAATGCCGCCCCCTGCAGATACGCGCCCAATTGGCGCTAGCAGGGGGTGTCAATCAATCCAATCGTATTCAACAAGTTATGGAGCAGAAATCTTTAGACCACTGCTTCATAACTTCTGTTTTTGGCGAGCCTGTAGGCTCACCAGAAACAAGGGGCATCAAACTTCATACAGAGCTTGATAAATATGCCCCAGTGTGTGTATTTACTGTACATATTTCACATTCCAATGTTCTGTACATGTTCTTCGTATTTCTAAATATATACTGATATAAATATATAGATATATAGTTAGAGATAAATATTGTACCAAAACACCATCAGAAATATGTAAACTATGTATTTAAGAATACTTAGAAAATATTTTTCGAAGTGAAGAACATGTAAACATGGAATGTGAAATATTCATATGTTTATATGGGGTTAGCACATTTGAGAATATGCTTTTGGGATAGTGCACGAGTTGGGTGCTTTTATCCCACATTTTTGCTCTATTTATGGGGGAATAGGTTATTGGACGCAAGATATTCTAATTTTGGATTCTTGCGCCCATTGGGTTAGCGTGTGAGCAATAACTTTCATTTCAACTTGTAAAACGTTTAATTCACGCAAATTTAGCACACAAGCAAAAGCTCTAAATAGTGCTCTACTCGTAATCTGGCCCTTTAAATTTATTATTTAAACCTAATCCTTTCTCCATTTCCATTTAACATCTATCAAATTTGTGATTTTTGGAATAAAATTATCAATTCTAAAATAAATGGTTTGAATAACTGTTTTTTTTCTTGCAGCATTCATTTATGATTAAAGGGACATTAAACCCCCCCAAAAATCTTTCATTATTCAGATAGAGAATACAATTTTTAAAAAGTTTCCAATTTACTTCTATTATCAAATTTGTTTATTCTCATGTTGTTCTTTGTTGAAGGGATACCTAGGTAGGTAGCGTGCACATGCCTGAAGCACTACATGTCAGGAAATAGTGCTGCCATCTAGTGCTCCTGCTAATGTAACATTGTTGCAAAACTGCTGCCATATAGTTCTGCAGAGACGTGCACGCTCATATGCTTACTTTACTGCTTTTCAACAAAGGATAACAAGAAAACAAATAAAAGTTGATAACATAAGTAAATTGGAAAGTCGTTTAAAATTGTATGTTCTACCTGAATCATGAAAGAAAAAAATTGGGTTTTATGTCCCTTTAACTCATCCACAATAAACGTGCATTTTTAAATATATATTAAACTTAATTATTTACAGCTCAGATTCCCATATTAGTATATTTGTTGTAATTACAATTGCTTATTCCCAAATTATCCATACATAATGGTTATACTTATAATGTTAATATCAATAAAGCTCTAACAGCTCTATGGATGTTTGTTCTGATCTTTAACAAATGTACTGATGTTCTTAAAGGGACACTGTACCCAAAAATTTAATTTCGTGATTCAGATTGAGCATGAAATTTTAAGCAAATTTCGAATTTACTCCTATTATCAAATTTTCTTCATTATCTTGGTATCTTTATTTGAAATGCAAGAATGTAAGTTTAGATGCCGGCCCATTTTTGGTGAACAACCTAGGTTGTCCTTGCTGATTGGTGGATAAATTCATCCACCAATAAAAAAGTGCTGTCCAGAGTACTGAAACAAAATAAAAAGCTTAGATGCTTTCTTTTTCAAATAATGATAGCAAGAGAACGAAGAAAAATTGATAATAGGAGTAAATTAGAAAGTTGCTTAAAATTGCATGCTCTTTCTGAATTACAAATGAACAAATTTGGGTTCAGTGTCCCTTTAATCACCATGTCCATCAAGAAATGCTCAATTCAGTCTCACCAGTTTTGGGAGCTAGCTGAATGACAAAAGGCATTTTTTGTGAACCTATTAATCACCAGCTAGATCTCAGTAGTGTACTTCTGATCCTGAGCTTACCTAGGTTTATCCATCAACAAAGGATACCAAGAGTTAATTAATAGAAATCAATCAGAAAGTTGCACAAAGTTGCATGTTCTTGCTGAATCATAAGAGTTACATTTTGACATGACTGTCCCTTTAAGGCAATCTAATAATGTAAAGATTCAATGCTTGGGTGTTGTCTGCATTCTTGCTGAAAGGTATAAACTCTCAGTGTGCACCACTGCCTTCAGCTTCCACCTGGACCTTAAAATGAATACACAGGCAGCAGCTCTATGAACTCAAATAAACTTTTTAAGATCTATTCATAGCAACTCAAGTATGCACTAACTGTGAACCAACGTACACTAAGCTGTTGTTACTTTGGAGCCAAGAAGCGTTACTCTGGTACAGAGTATTTGGGATTTCCATTTTGTTGTAGATTTATGACCTTCAAAATTCCCTTTTAAAAGCAAAATGTCACCAAGTGTTAAAGGGCCACTAAACCCAAAATCTTTCTTTCATGATTCAGATAGAACATACAAATTTAAACAACATTACAATTTACTTCTATTATTTATTTTGCTTCATTTTTGAGATATCCTTATTTGAAGAAAAAGCAATGCACATGGGTGAGCCAATCACATGAGACTTCTATGTGCAGCAACCAATCAGCAGCTACTGAGCATATCTAGATATGCTTTTCAGCAAAGAATATCAAGAGAATAAAACAAATTAGATAATAGAAGTAAATTAGAAAGATGTTTAAAAATGCATTCTCTTTCTAAATCATGAAAGAAAAAATGTGGGTATCATGGCCCTTTAAGGTTAACCCTACCTCCCTTAACATTTAACATTCTGCAAATATCTAGTTTTTAGAAGAAAGCCTTCTCAGTGAAGGTTGTTTAGCAACTATAATCCAATACTATAAAAATGAATTTGTACTTGAGGTCTCCCCATGTGAATGACTGAGCTGCAATAACCATGTAAATATAATATTTAAATATTTAATTTATACATATATCAAAGTCCTATGAACAGTCAATATTTCATATTTCATGTATATTGCAATATCATAAATATTTATGGATTTTATATTAATTTAATATATAAAAGCTTATGTTATAATCTATTTATATTTTAGGTTACTTTTACATATAATTATTATAGGAAAACTTTTATTAGGGTTCATTTCATTTTATTTAATATGTATATGTTTTACATATTTAAAATGTTTTAAATATTAACTATTATTTCTAAAGGATATTTGGTCCCTTTACACTTAGCACAGTTAGATGAAAATCTGAGCATCTTAACGACAACAAATATGCTAAAAGATGATAAAAGGTGAATGGAAATTCATATAAAACAAAGCTCCCATTAACTTCAAGTTGAGACCAACCAAAATCCTCTGCTGTAAATTGGTTATAGAAAATTGCAGTTCTGACACCTTCTTTGAGAAACGATACTTTTCACCATCTGGTATGGTTATTGACATTACAAAAATAAATTAATTAAAAAGAACACCTAGAACGGAAACTATTCCTTAGCATGAAAAAAAATTCCAGGTCAGCAATATTTAAAATGCAAGTTGGTTTAAAGTCAACCTTTAAAACCAAAGATAGTTCAGTTCAGCTTTGTTTATTTAAAAAATAAAATAAAAAATTGGTAGTACAAGCATAGCAAAGATGGTAATCCACAAAATACAGAAAAAAACTTGTCGGGCTTGTCATAAGAAAGTGATTTTAAGCCACATGATCTTTATCTGCATGATTGCCATAGTTAGGACTTGAGAACCTAACTATGGCATTGAGAATTGAGAGACATTTAACAAAGGTGTAAATCATCATTAGGTCAATTAGTAAGTCTGAAAAAATGTATATATGGAATTAAAATATAGGAGTATATAAAAATATAATAATGATATTAAATTATTTTTTATTACTATAAAAGTAAAATTGATAAAAATTGATTTAAAGTCAGCTAAAACCTATTTAATTTAATAACAGCTCAGTTTGCTGTGGATAGCTAGACCTTTGGCTGAGTTCAACTGACCTCAACTAACATTTTGCAGCACACAAATCAGGGGCCCGATCCGATATGCAGCGTCGCCCGTAAAAAAAAATTAGAATTGGCTAATCTAATCAGCCAATAGAATTACAGTAGCTCTTATTCTATTGGCTATTCAAATCAGCCAATAGAATTAAAGTAGTTCTCATCAGATTGGCTGATTTGAATTTGAAGACTCAAATCAGACAATAGGAATTCAAGGGACGCCATTTTTAATTGCGTACCTTGAATTCCTATTCAGTGTACGGTGGAGATCGTATGAAGAGGATCCTCCGCGCTCCATGGCTCCGGTCTTCAGTTCCAGCGTTGCCGATCTTCAGTTCCAGCATCGTCGGTCTTCAGTTCCAGAGTGGACGGTCTTCAGCTCCATGGTCATCGGTCTTCAACTCCTCCGCTCCACGCCGGCTGGTTCCTGGAAGAAGAAGTTCTCGCCGCCTGGAAGAAGACTTCTCTGCCTGGAACAGGACCTTCTCCGCCGGTCTTCAGGACAGGTAAGGACCAATTGGGGATTAGACTTAGGTGTT
This sequence comes from Bombina bombina, assembly GCF_027579735.1. Lineage (NCBI taxonomy): Eukaryota > Metazoa > Chordata > Amphibia > Anura > Bombinatoridae > Bombina > Bombina bombina. The sequence continues at coordinate 440,576,823 of NC_069504.1, forward strand.
TTTAAGGTGGGATCGGGTGGGTTTTAGAGTAGGGGTGTGTGGGTGGTGGGTTGTAATGGGGGGTTGTTCTTTTTTTTTTACAGGTAAAAGAGCTGATTACTTTGGGGCAACGCCCAGCAAAAGGCCCTTTTAAGGGCTGGTAATAGAGCTGATTATTTTTTTAATTTTGCTTAGGGTAGGGAATTATTAGGCAACTTCCTTTCCTTTGGCAAAATGGGTCAAAAGAAGGACTTGACAGGCTCAGAAAAGTCAAAAATAGTGAGATATCTTGCAGAGGGATGCAGCACTCTTAAAATTGCAAAGCTTCTGAAGCGTGATCATCGAACAATCAAGCGTTTCATTCAAAATAGTCAACAGGGTCGCAAGAAGCTTGTGGAAAAACCAAGGCGCAAAATAACTGCCCATGAACTGAGAAAAGTCAAGCGTGCAGCTGCCAAGATGCCACTTGCCACCAGTTTGGCCATATTTCCGAGCTGCAACATCACTGGAGTGCCCAAAAGCACAAGGTGTGCAATACTCAGAGACATGGCCAAGGTAAGAAAGGCTGAAAGACAACCACCACTGAACAAGACACACAAGCTGAAACGTCAAGACTGGGCCAAGAAATATCTCAAGACTGATTTTTCTAAGGTTTTATGGACTGATGAAATGAGAGTGAGTCTTGATGGGCCAGATGGATGGGCCCGTGGCTGGATTGGTAAAGGGCAGAGAGCTCCAGTCCGACTCAGACGCCAGCAAGGTGGAGGTGGAGTACTGGTTTGGGCTGGTATCATCAAAGATGAGCTTGTGGGGCCTTTTCGGGTTGAGGATGGAGTCAAGCTCAACTCCCAGTCCTACTGCCAGTTTCTGGAAGACACCTTCTTCAAGCAGTGGTACAGGAAGAAGTCTGCATCCTTCAAGAAAAACATGATTTTCATGCAGGACAATGCTCCATCACACGCGTCCAAGTACTCCACAGCGTGGTTGGCAAGAAAGGGTATAAAAGAAGAAAATCTAATGACATGGCCTCCTTGTTCACCTGATCTGAACCCCATTGAGAACCTGTGGTCCATCATCAAATGTGAGATTTATAAGGAGGGAAAACAGTTCACCTCTCTGAACAGTGTCTGGGAGGCTGTGGTTGCTGCTGCACGCAATGTTGATGGTGAACAGATCAAAACACTGACAGAATCCATGGATGGCAGGCTTTTGAGTGTCCTTGCAAAGAAAGGTGGCTATATTGGTCACTGATTTGTTTTTGCTTTGTTTTTGAATGTCAGAAATGTATATTTGTGAATGTTGAGATGTTATATTGCTTTCACTGGTAAAAATAAATAATTGAAATGGGTATAAATTTGTTTTTTGTTAAGTTGCCTAATAATTATGCACAGTAATAGTCACCTGCACACACAGATATCCCCCTAAAATAGCTATAACTAAAAACAAACTAAAAACTACTTCCAAAACTATTCAGCTTTGATATTAATGAGTTTTTTGGGTTCATTGAGAACATGGTTGTTGTTCAATAATAAAATTAATCCTCAAAAATACAACTTGCCTAATAATTCTGCACTCCCTGTAAACCTAAGTTACAAATATAAATGTAATTATTAATTATATTGTAGCTATCTTAGGGTTTATTTTATAGATAGAAGTATTTAGTTTTAAATAGGAATAATTTAGTTAATAATATTAATATTATTTAGATTTATTTAAATAATAATTAAGTTAGGGGGTGTTAGGGTTAGGGTTAGACTTAGGTTTAGGGGTTAATATATTTAAAATAGGTGGCGGCGGTGTAGGGGGATTAAATTAGGGGTTAATAAATTTAATATAGGTTGCGGCAGTGTAGGGGGCTCACATTAGGGGTTAATAAATTTAATATAGATGGCGGCGGTGTAAGGGTCAGATTAGGGGGTAGTACATATAATATAGGTGGAGGCGGTGTAGGGGGATCAGATTAGGGGGCAATAAATGTAATATAGGTGGCGGCGATGTAGGGGGCTCACATTAGGGGTTAATACATTTATTATAGGTGGCGGCGGTGTAAGGGGTCAGATTAGGGGGTAGTACATATAATATACATGGCGGCGGTGTAGGGGGGTCAGATTAGAGGGGAATAATTTTAATATAGGTGGCGGCGGTGTAGGGGGGTCAGATTAGGGGGTAATACATTTAATGTAGGTGGCGGCGGGGTCCGGGAGTGGGGGTTTAGGGGTTAATATATTTATTATTAGGAGTGAGAGGGGGGATTGCAGATAGAGGGGTATACGTGTCGGGATGATGTTTGGGAGGCGTGTTAGACAGTAACGGGAGATTTTATACTTTAATTAATTTTTTTTATGCGGCGGCAGTTTCTAAAGTGCCGTAAGTCACTGGCGACTCCAGAAATTTGTACTTACGCTGATTTCTGGACATCGCTAGTTTGTCCGACTTCCGGCACTTTAGCAGCTGCCGTTGCCGTATATGTGATAGGTCGCTGTGTGAGGTGAAATTACGGGCGGCGCAGGTTTCCACGCTTGCACCAAAACCTGCACCGTATATCGGATCGCGCCCCAGGCGGCAGATTGCAGCTTTGTAGACAGACCTGTGGGTCTTATTTAAATTACCCATGTGTGATGTGATGTATGTTATATATTTCTTATGATTTTCCAAACCCTTTGTTGTTTTTCTCCAGCTCACTAATATCCGCAGCATAGAAGTTCTTCGATTTTATAAAAAAAATGAAACCTATCCTTTCAAAGTGCTTTGTCTGTGCTAGTAGTAATATATTCAAAGGCTGCTTTTCAGAACATGACACAGACATGTAAAATAAGCAAAGTAAAAACTTACAAGAGCTGCTTCAACTAATGCTCAGTTATTGTACTCAATTTGGGGGCTGGGCAGAGAACATGCAAAGAGGTTTTTTTTTTTTATTTGAATCCAGGCAAAGCATTTCTCAGCCCACCGATTACATCTGCAATAATTACAGAACAATTAGATTTTCCACACTCAGTTTGGGTAAACATGCAAAAAATATATATGTAACAGGTGCTTTTGCAGGCTTGTCACTAAGCAGCCAATAGGAAATGAGAAATGCATTCAATCATTAATTCATTTTCATTGTGTTTGCTTGCAGTTTTATAGTATGATAACATGCTTATTTCATTACATATGTGCAATTAGCTCTTTTCTATTGTTTTGTGTCCAAATATAATAATTTAGTTACACTTATGAACACATATTTCATGATAATATTGTCTGTGGAAGTGAAAGTATTTCATGGTTTTAAACTGCATAAATAATTTTAAAGTACACTTGAAAATTGCATTTCTCCAACATTGGTGTGTCCGGTCCACGGCGTCATCCATTACTTGTGAGATATTCTCCTCCCCCACAGGGAAAGGCAAGGAGAGCACACAGCAAGAGCTGTCCATATAGTCCCTCCCAGGCTCCGCCCCCCCAGTCATTCTCCTTGCCGCTCTGAACAAGTAGCATCTCCTCGGGGATGGTGAGGAGTTTGTGGTGTTTAGTTGTAGTTTTTTATTCTTCTATCAAGAGTTTGTTATTTTAAAATAGTGCTGGTATGTACTATTTACTCTGAAACAGAAAGAGATGAAGAGTTCTGTTTAAAAGAGGATTATGATTTTAGCAGACAGTAACTAAAATCAGTTGCTGTTCCCACACAGGACTGTTGAGATGAGAGAACTTCAGTTGGGGGGAACAGTTTGCAGACTTTTCTGCTCAAGGTATGACTAGCCATTTTTCTAACAAGACTGTGTAATGCTGGAAGGCTGTCATTTTCACCTCATGGGGATTGGTAAGCCATTTTCTTAGTCTCAAACAGAATAAAGGGCTTATTATGGGCTATACACTGGTAGACACTCTTAAGGGCTAAATTGATTGCTTTATTTAAGTATTATATGCAGTTTGAAGTTGAATTTCACACTTTTATAACATTGGGGAACGTTTTTTAGCACCAGGCACTTGTTAAGACACCTTCCCAGTCAGGAAGGGCCTTTCTCTGTAGTAGGCAGAGCCTCATTTTCACGCCATTACTGTGCAGTTACTTTTGAGTACAGTACATGCAGCTGCATGTGTGTGGGTCTTGAATCCACTAAAAACGTTCCTAGAAGGCTTCATTTGATATCATATACCCCCCTGGGATTGGTGAAGTCGCAGCAAAGGCTGTAGCTGGGACTGTAAGGGGGTTAAAATTAAAAACGGCTACGGTTTCCACATTATAAGGGTTAACAGCTTGAAAATTGGGGTGCAATACTTTGAATGCATTAAGACACTGTGGTGAAAATTTGGTAAAGATTGGATAATTCCTTCATAGTTTTTCACATATTCAGTAATAAAGTGTGCCCTGTTTAACATTTAAAGAGACAGTAACAGTTTTGTTTTAAAACGGTTTTTGTGCTTTATTAACCAGTTTAAGCCTGTTTAACATGTCTGTACCTTCAGATAGATCATGTTCTGTATGTATGGTAGCCAATGTGGTTCCCCCTTCAAATATGTGTGATAATTGTGCCATAGCGTCCAAACAAAGTAAGGACAGTACTGTCACAAATTGTAAAGTTGCCCAGGATGATTCCTCAGATGAAGGAAGTAGACATAGTTCTACATCATCTCCTTCTGTGTCTATACCAGTTATGCCCGCGCAGGCGACCCCTAGTACTTCTAGCGCGCCAATGCTTGTTACTATGCAGCAATTGACGGCAGTAATGGATAACTCCATAGCTAATATTTTATCCAAAATGCCAGCATTTCAGAGAAAGCGCGATTGCTCTGTTTTAAACACTGTAGAGCAGGAGGGCGCTGATGATAATTTTTCTGTCATACCCTCACACCAATCTGAAGTGGCAGTGAGGGAGGGTTTGTCAGATGGGGAAATTTCTGATACAGGAAGAATTTCTCAGCAGGCAGAACCTGATGTTGTGACATTTAAATCAAAATTAGAGCATCTCCGCGCATTACTTAAGGAGGTGCTATCTACTCTGGATGATTGTGACAATCTGGTCAACCCAGAAAAATTGTGCAAGATGGACAAGTTCCTTGAGGTCCCGGTGCACCCTGATGCTTTTCCGATACCTAAACGGGTGGCGGACATAGTGAATAAGGAGTGGGAGAAGCCAGGCATACCTTTTGTCCCTCCTCCTATATTTAAGAAATTGTTCCCTATGGTCGACCCCAGGAAGGACACATGGCAAACAGTCCCTAAGGTCGAGGGGGCGGTTTCTACTCTAGCCAAGTGCACGACCATTCCTATTGAGGACAATTGTGCTTTCAAAGATCCTATGGATAAAAAATTGGAGGGTTTGCTTAAAAAGATTTTTGTACAGCAAGGTTACCTCCTTTAACCTATTTTGTGCATTATTCCTGTTACTACAGCGGCGTGGTTCTGGTTCGAGGAACTGGAAAAGTCGCTCAGTAGGGAGACTCCGTATGAGGAAGTCATGGACAGAATTCACGCACTTAAGTTAGCTAATTCCTTTATTTTAGACACCGCTTTGCAGTTAGCGAGGTTAGCGGCGAAAAATTCAGGGTTTACAATTGGGGCGCGTAGAGCGCTCTGGCTAAAGTCTTGGTCGGGGGATGTATCTTCCAAGACAAAATTGCTTAATACCCCTTTCAAAGGTAAGACCCTTTTTGGGCCAGAATTGAAAGAGATTATTTCAGACATCACTGAGGGAAAGGGCCATGCCCTCCCACAAGATAAACCTTTCAAGGCTAAGAATAAGTCCAATTTTCGTTCCATTCGCAATTTCAGGAACGGACCGGCTTCCAACTCGGCAGCCTCTAGACAAGAGGGTAACGCTTCCCAGACTAAACCAGCTTGGAAATCAATGCAAGGCTGGAACAAGGGTAAACAGGCCAAGAAGCCTGCTGCTGCTACCAAAACAGCATGAAGGGGTAGCCCCCGATCCGGGACCGGATCTAGTAGGGGGCAGACGCTCTCTCTTTGCTCAGGCTTAGGCAAGAGATGTTCAGGATCCCTGGACACTAGAAATAGTCTCTCAGGGTTTTCTTCTGGAGTTCAAGGAAGTACCCTCAAGGGGAAGTTTCCACATGTCTAACTTATCTTTAAACCAAATAAAGAGACAGGCATTCTTACATTGTGTAGAAGACCTGTTAAAGATGGGAGTGATACACCCAGTTCCAACTGTGGAACAAGGTCGGGGGTTTTACTCAAATCTGTTTGTAGTTCCCAAAAAAGAGGGAATTTTCAGACCAATTATGGATTTAAAAATTCTAAACAAATTTCTCAGAGTTCCATCGTTCAAATGGAAACCATTCGAACAATTTTATCTACAATCCAGGAGGGTCAATTTATGACTACCGTGGATTTAAAGGATGCGTATCTACATATTCCTATCCACAAAGATCATCCAAGGATTTTCACAAAGGTGCTAGGGTCCCTTCTAGAGGTTCTAAGACCAAGGGGTATTGCAGTGGCACCTTATCTGGACGACATTCTAATCCAAACGTCGTCTCTTTCCAAAGCAAAGGCTCATACAGACATTGTTCTAGCCTTTCTCATATCTCACGGGTGGAAGGTGAACGTAGAAAAGAGTTCCCTGTCTCCGTCGACAAGAGTTCCCTTCTTGGGAACGATAATAGATTCTTTAAAAATGAAGATCTTCCTGACAAAAGTCAGAAAGTCAAAGCTTCTAAAGCTTGTCAAGTTCTTCACTCTATTCTGCAGCCTTCCATAGCTCAGTGCATGGTAGTAGTAGGGTTGATGGTTGCAGCAATGGACATAGTTCCTTTTGCTCAAATTCATCTAAGGCCATTACAACTGTGCATGCTCAAGCAGTGGAATGGGGACTATACAGACTTGTCTCCAAAGATTCAAGTAGACCAGATGACCAGAGACTCACTCCGTTGGTGGTTGTCACAGGATCACCTGTCTCAGGGAATGAGTTTCCGCAGACCAGAGTGGGTCATTGTCACGACCGACGCCAGTCTATTAGGCTGGGGCGCGGTCTGGGATTCCCTGAAAGCTCAGGGTCTATGGTCTCGGGAAGAGTCTCTTCTCCCAATAAACATCCTGGAACTGAGAGCGATATTCAATGCTCTCCGGGCTTGGCCTCAACTAGCGAAGGCCGGATTCATAAGATTCCAGTCAGACAACATGACGACTGTAGCTTACATCAACCATCAGGGAGGAACAAAGAGTTCCTTGGCGATGAGAGAGGTATCCAAGATCATCAAATGGGCGGAGGATCACTCCTGCCATCTATCTGCAATTCACATCCCAGGAGTAGACAACTGGGAGGCGGATTATCTGAGTCATCAGACTTTCCATCCGGGGGAGTGGGAAATCCACCCGGAGGTTTTTGCCCAGTTGACTCAATTATGGGACATTCCAGACATGGATCTGATGGCGTCTCGTCAGAACTTCAAGGTTCCTTGCTACGGGTCCAGATCCAGGGATCCCAAGGCGACTCTAGTGGATGCATTAGTGACGCCTTGGTCGTTCAACCTAGCTTATGCATTTCCACCGTTCCCTCTCCTTCCCAGGCTTGTAGCCAGGATCAAACAGGAGAAGGCCTCAGTGATTCTGATAGCTCCTGCGTGGCCACGCAGGACTTGGTATGCAGACCTGGTGAATATGTCATCGGCTCCACCATGGAAGCTACCTTTGAGACAGGATCTTCTAGTGCAAGGTCCATTCGAACATCCAAATCTAGTTTCTCTCCAGCTGACTGCTTGGAAATTGAACGCTTGATTTTATCCAAGCGCGGGTTTTCAGATTCAGTGATAGATACTCTGGTCCAAGCCAGAAAACCTGTGACTAGAAGGATTTACCATAAAATATGGAAAGGATATATCTGTTGGTGTGAATCCAAGGGATTCTCATGGATTAATATTCCCAGGATCCTCTCCTTTCTAACAAGAAGGTTTGGATAAGGGATTGTCAGCGAGTTCTCTGAAAGGACAGAGATCTGCTTTATCTGTCTTGTTACACAGACGACTGGCAGCTGTGCCAGATGTACAAGCTTTTGTACAGGCTTTGGTCAGAATCAAACCTGTTTACAGACCTTTGACTCCTCCCTGGAGTCTAAATTTAGTTTTTTCAGTTCTTCAAGGGGTTCCATTTGAACCCTTACATTCCATAGATATCAAGTTACTATCTTGGAAAGTTCTGTTTTTGGTTGCTATTTCTTCTGCTAGAAGAGTTTCTGAACTATCTGCTTTGCAGTGTGATCCACCCTATCTGGTGTTCCATTCAGATATGGTTGTTTTGCGTACCAAGCCTGGTTTTCTTCCAAAAGTTGTTTCCAACAAGAATATTAACCAGGAAATAGTTGTCCCTTCTTTGTGTCCGAATCCAGTTTCAAAGAAGGAACATTTGTTACACCATTTAGATGTAGTCCGTGCTTTAAAGTTCTATTTAGAAGCAACAAAGGATTTCAGACAAAACTTCTTTTTTGTTTGTCGTTTATTCTGGTAAGAGGAGAGGACAAAAAGCTACTGCTACCTCTCTTTCTTTCTGGCTGAAAAGCATTATCCGATTGGCTTATGAGACTGCCGGACGGCAGCCTCCTGAACGAATCACAGCTCACTCTACTAGGGCTGTGGCTTCCACATGGGCCTTCAAGAACGAGGCTTCTGTTGATCAGATATGTGAGGCAGCAACTTGGTCTTCTCTGCACACTTTTGCCAAATTCTACAAATTTGATACTTTTTGCTTCTTCGGAGGCTATTTTTGGGAGAAAGGTTTTGCAAGCCGTGGTGCCTTCTGTTTAGGTAACCTGATTTGCTCCCTCCCTTCATCCGTGTCCTAAAGCTTTGGTATTGGTTCCCACAAGTAATAGATGACGCCGTGGACCGGACACACCAATGTTGGAGAAAACAGAATTTATGCTTACCTGATAAATTACTTTCTCCAACGGTGTGTCCGGTCCACGGCCCGCCCTGGTTTTTTAATCAGGTTTGAAAAATTTCTCTCTCTATACACTACAGTCACCACGGCACCCTATAGTTTCTCCTTTTTTTCTCCTAACCGTCGGTCGAATGACTGGGGGGGCGGAGCCTGGGAGGGACTATATGGACAGCTCTTGCTGTGTGCTCTCCTTGCCTTTCCCTGTGGGGGAGGAGAATATCCCACAAGTAATGGATGATGCTGTGGACCGGACACACCGTTGGAGAAAGTAATTTATCAGGTAAGCATAAATTCTGTTTTCTAATGGTTGTAATGTTTTTAGATTTTGAAAAAACGTATTACTCTGCAAAAGGCTATTCTAACTGATTGTAATGGTTACCTATATTGGAGTTGCTCAGATTTAGTTCAATAATCAAAAACAGTAAGTAAACAAACGCAGTCAATTAAATTTCACCACAGAATATGCTCTTTTTGGAAAGTGATTGAAGGATTTAATTTAACTGGTCACTTTGCAAATGTCACTCAATATCTTTAACAGAACGGTAAGCTATTTGTCTAAATTACATACCTTGTGCCCTGCAGCTACTCTCTGACTTAACAGTATGTTATTTAAAATGTTTATTAAGTGAAAGCATGTCTTATCCTTACTTACAGATCATTCTCCCAGATAATAGGTGATCAGCTGCCAATCAGTGGTTTAATTACTAATAAGGAATTTCTGTAATACTCTGGTAAATACGGTTTATGTGTAGCATTGCTTTGATTAGCATAGAAACATAGATTTTGATGGCAAAGTGGAACCATGGGTCCAACAAGTCTGCCCACGTTTCCTATAAAGTATAAGCTTTATTATTTCATAGGATAGCCTAATGCTTAGTGAGTTTGGGTTAAATGTAATTTAGGGATCCTATAGTTACAATTGGTCAAAGAGCACTGGTGCAGTAAATGATTAACTGTGGTTGTGGCCAAAATGGTTACTTATATATGTGATAGGGAGGTCTTTAAGGTAATTTAGGACCACGAGAATTAGTGGATGAGACAACTCCCCAATATATAAAGTAAATATATTTACCAGTGTTAAAGGGACATGAAACAAAAATGTATTCTTTTATGATTCAGATAGAGAATACAGTTTTTAAAAAAACTGCCAATTTACTTCTATCATCAAATTTGTTTCATGTTATCCTTTGTTGAAGAGATATCTAGGTAGGTAGTGTGTAGATGTTTGGAGCACTACATGAAATAAAATAGTGCTGCCATCTAGTGCTCTTGCTAATGTATAACATTGTTGCAAAACTGCTATATAGTGCTGCAGACACGTGCACACTACTTAACCTTTTAAAGCCGTTATGCCGTTCGATTCCGTCATAATTACACGGGGCTTTAAAGCCGTTATGACGGAATAGAACGTCATAGCTAACGGCTGTCCTGAAGCCTTCTGTGCTTTCAGGATTTGATCGCGGTCTGGAGGGAGTTCCTAGGTTTGTAGGGATGCCCCCCAGACGCGATCCAATAATTGAAATCTCACGATCGTGTGCACGATCGCGTGGTTTCAATTTGTCTACATCGGAACAAATGTTCCGATGTAGGCACTTTAGCCCTGACACAAAAGGGTTAAATTACTTTCATGTTTTTTAACAAATGAAAACAAAGACAGATTTGATAGAAAAATTGTACGCTCTACCAAAATCATGAAAATCTTTGGGTTGCATGTCCCTTTACCGCAGCAGTGGCTATAAGCTCCTTACTGGGTGACCCTTATTATTTAGTGAAATACTAAAGTATGAATAATACGCTGCCACTAAAATGAAACCTATAGTTAGAAGCAGAATAAAGTGACTTAGAGTGCTAGTAACATCACATGTGAGTGTTAGAGGCAGAACACATGTACAGGAACAGCTATCACTAAAGCAGAGATAACCTTTCGAATAACAATTTGCAAATACTATAGAGCAAAAAAGCTTCTGCTGGAATTTAAAAATGTGCTGCTGGGCATTTCAGATTCTGTTTTTAAATATCATTATAAGTATTTTAAATGTTGCAGCTTTAGCATTGTTTAAAGAGACATAAAACAATTTCGGATAGAGACAAAATATAATAATATGTATTTTAATTACTTTACCTTTAAATTTATACTGCAGTGCCTCACCATTAACCCTTTCTTTTTAGTTTCTGAATTGTAAAGCTCTAACTCCCCCCACACAATTCCTTCTATGGCTGTATCTATATCTATTGTTATTTTGGTAGAATGCAAAAATGCATAGGGATTATCTGCTGGAGCATGCCTAGAAGATGTGAACTCAGTTGCAATACAATGCCCGTGTCACTGATAAGGCGGGGGGGGGGGGGGGGGGCTTCTCCAGGCATTTTAGCTATGTAATTCATTTGCTTATTTTTGAAAATTATTTTAAAATACTTGCCAGCAATTTTTAAAAAAAAAAATTGTGCAAACTATTTTTAAATTAATTAGCCCTTTTAGGATATGCACAGGTTGTGTGATGCAATATTGCTACCAGACATTTTTAATTTCTATTTGTTATCTTGTATTTGTTTAAAATTAAAGTCAATTTTCAGAAAGTAAAAATATGAATTGTTACTAAATCAAATATATTTCAGTAATATTAGAAAATCTAGACTTTAATGGAGGGCACAAACTGGAAATTAACACTTAACGCTTGCGCAATGTCTCAACACACATTAGACCAACTGTGCTTACCCAATGGTAGTTATGAATATTCTTCCTTCCAATGTTCTTCACATAGAATAAATATGAATATACAGTATATATATATATATATATATATATATATATATATATATATATATATATATATATATATATACAGAATAGATAGGAATATATATTTAAAAATACCTAAACCATTTTCCTCTATGTGAATAACATTGGAATGTAAAATATTTAAAGTAAATACACAAAGTTAATTTTAGTAAAAATTATTTTTCATGTGTTCACGTATTTAAGTGTAAAAGGCTTCAAAGAATTTTTACATATGTATCTATGTGTCTACATGTATATATATATGTGTATATACACATATAAACATAAATACTCATGTATACACCCTTTCTATTCAAATACCTTGTCATATTTTTAATCCTTATAACTTTTTATTTTTAATTTTCATATGAATCATTTTTATTAAATAGTGTATATACAGTGGGGCAAAAAAGTATTTAGTCAGCCACCAATTGTGCAAGTTCTCCAACTTAAGAAGATGAGAGAGGCCTGTAATTTTCATCATAGGTATACCTCAACTATGAGAGAAAAAATGTGGAAACAAATCCAGACAATCACATTGTCTGATTTGGAAAGAATTTATTTGCAAATTATGGTGGAAAATTGTATGACTTGTATGTCTTCCATTTTCTAATTATTGCTCCCACAGTTGATTTCTTCACACAAAGCTGCTAGTCTATTGTATATTCAGTCTTCCCAGCCTGGTGCAGGTCTACAATTTTGTTTCTGGTGTCCTTCGACAGCTCTTTGGTCTTCACCATAGTGGAGTTTGGAGTGTGACTGTTTCAGGTTGTGGACAGGTGTCTTTTATACTGATAACAAGTTCAAACAGGTGCCATTAATACAGGTAATGAGTGAAGGACAGAGGAGCCTCTTAAAGAAGAAGATAAAGGTCTGTGAGAGCCAGAAATCTTGCTTGTTTGTAGGTGACCAAATACTTATTTTCCACCATAATATGCAAATAAAATCTTTCCATATCAGACAATGTGATTGTCTGGATTTGTTTCCACATTTTGTCTCTCATAGTTGAGGTATACCTATGATGAAAATTACAGGCCTCTCTCATCTTCTTAAGTGGGAGAACTTGCACAATTGGTAGCTGACTAAATATTTTTTTGCCCCACTGTATGTATGTATGTTGTGTTTGGTACAACTTTTTATTTAGCCCTAACCCTTTTCCTGAGGACTTGAGGCAAGTTACCAGCTCCTTAATATTTCAATATCATGCATGCGCTAACATTAGCATGCCATTTTTAATCTAGTCCAATTTGTGTACTAACATTATCACATTTATAAAATATCCATGTGTTTTTCATGGCAAACTATTTCAAGCTGTTTTGAGAATGCCCTCACCAAACTTGTAGATCTGTATCCAGACAGATTTTATATTGTCGTAGGACTAGATTACAAGTGGTGCGCTGACTTTTGCATGTGAGCAAAAATGGGCTTATTACGGCTGTTTGCACATGTCTGTTTTTTTGCTCATATAAGTTGAAAGTAAACACGATCTCTTGAGCACAAATTAAGTTAAAATGCGTCGGGTTACCGCAACCTCAGATCTTTGGTTAACTGTTTTGCAAAACAAAAATGTGTCACAAAACACATAAAAAATACAATACAAAGTACAGTTACACTCATAATAACACCATCTAATAAAAATGTAAAAAAAAAGTATTGCACAAAATAATATGAGAGAGAAAGAGAGAGAGAGTCATGGGCAAAAATATTGGACCCCTGAATTTCTGTCAGATAATGCATCACTACGCCCAGAAAACTGTTGCAATTACAAATATTTAGGCATTCTCATATTTAATTCTATTGTTTGTATTGGTATGACACAAAAAAAGTGGAGAGAAAAAAAGCCAAATCTGACACATTCCACGCAAAACTCAAAAAAATGGACTATACAAAATTCAGTACTCTCTAGCGCTTTGTATTAAACCATTTCTGTGTGCTTTTTTACGTGTGCTTTGGGTCATTGTCCTGCTGTAAGACCCATGACCTCTGACGGAGATCCACCTTTTTGACACTGGGCCCTACATTGCACCACAGAATTCTTTGGTAGTCTTCAGATTTCATAATGCCTTGCACACAGTCAAAACATCCAGTGCCTGAAGCAGCAAAGCAACCCCAAAACATCAGTGAACCTCCACCATGTTTGACTGTAGGGACTGTATTCTTTTCTTTAAAAGCCTCATTTCTTTTTCTAAA